>NW_026646121.1:900000-1061140 GCF_949987535.1 Balaenoptera acutorostrata
GGAAGATGCCCTTGAACCTGGAGATTTGGGACCCATGGGATGGGTACCATGCAGTATTACTTTAAAGGGTCTGTGTTGGCTCACCCAACCTCACCAAACCTCTCAGCCCCAAGAGTGTCCACCCTTATGTCTCAATTAGCTGTGGGTCTAGATATGGTCAATCCAGGTTGCATCACAGACCCTGAACAATATTGTAAGAATTTCTCTCTCTTTCATTGTCTTTGTTTCAAGGGTTTTGAAAAGTAATTTATTTTTATAATGGGGTTTAGCTGCTTTTCACGGCTGTGTTTATGCCGCTTTACACCCCCTTGACTCACTTACAGAGAGTTATCAATATATAGGTTTGAAGATTCTTACTAGTCAGATATATTCTTGTGCAGTGAATAGGGGTTGTTGAGTCCAGTTCACTGAGCAAGGAGTAGGTCTTGTCTATTACATATTGGGTTTATGGAACGGTATCGGAGCTAATTTGAAACCCTTGTTTTATGCATCACCCCACCTCACCTTTCCCGTTCAGCAGCCATAGTGTGTTTTCTGAACGTGTGACTCTCTTCTCTTTTGTAATTCAGTTCAAGTGTAGCGGTTTTTACATTCCCTCTATAAGTGCTATCTTATGATAAGTGTCTTTTTCTGTGTGATTTATTTCACTTAGAATCGTCATACCTAAATCCACTCATCGTGCTGCTACTAGCCTTATGACGTTGATTTCATGGCTGAGTGATATTCCATTGTACATGAGGACCACAACTTCTTTATGCATTTTTCTCTTTCCTAGGATATATAAGGTGTAATGTAGTGGGGATTCTTGTCAACAGAGCAGCCCTAAACTTTGGGGTGCCTGTGTCTTGCTGATTTTTAGTTTTCCCAATTTATACGCCCATGAGTGGAAGTGCCCTATGCTCTCCAAGCTGTGTTTTTTAGATGTTTCGGAACACAACGTACACTTCTCCAGAGTGGCTGTTGGCAATTTACATCCCACCCATCAGCGTAGCAAGGCTCCCCTTTCTCCATGGCCGGTCCTGCATTTCTGGTTTGGACACTTTTTTCCGCATGGCCCTTTTGCACGCTGGGAAGCCAGACTTCTTTGGAGCGCTGATTTGCCTTTCCAGGTGGCTTGGTTGGCCAAAAAGGGCGTATGCGTTTTTTCCTGAATATATTCAGGAAAAAAAGCATACGCCCTTTTTGGCCAAGGGCATCATTGTCCACGGTTTGCCGCTTTTCATGTGCTTTCAAGGCGATTCGAATCTACCTCCTGAAATCTGTTTCCTGCAATTCTGCCTTGCTTTCAAAGCCTCTTCGTTGCCTTCCCTTAATATATTTGTGGACGAGAGGTATCATTTAAAACTCTGCAGGTTTGTGAATTGCAGTGCCCCTGAGCTCCATTTTTCAACTCGCTTTTTTGGGAGCTGGCCGCAAAAGCGCAGGATTGCTTCAGGCCCTATTCTGGTTCCTGTCGGCAGGCTAAGCCTGTGGTTAATTCTTCTTCCTGATGGGAAAATAGAGTGACCTGTGCCTGTCCCAACACCTAGAGCTAGTCTCTCATTGGTTCCCCCTCTTCCCGTTCATCCTCAGGACAAATTGCAACCTGTACGGAACAGGAGGTTAAAGGTGCTCATTCTCCAAGGAGGGAGATGGCTAGTAAAGCGGCTGAAATGTTGAACCTGAACACAAGTAGATGAGAAATGAGGTGCGTTTTAGAAACCTTTCCCCATTACATGGTGTACCATCTTCTGGGTTTCTCATGCAAGTTTTCGACGTAGGAAGATGCCCTAAAACCTGGAGATTTGGGGCCCATGGGATGGGTACCATGCAGTATTACTGTAAAGGGTCTGCATTGGCTCTCCCAACCTCACCAAACCTCTCATCCCCAAGAGTGTCCACCCTTATGTCTCAATCAGCTGTGGGTCTAGATATGGTCAATCCAGGTTGCATCACAGCCCCTGAATGAATTTTGCAAGAATTTCTCTCTCTTTCACTGTCTTTGTTTCACGGGTTTTGAAAAGTAATTTATTTTTATAATGGGGTTTAGCTGCTTTTCACGGCTGTGTTTATGCCGCTTTACAGCGCCCTTGTCTCACTTACAGAGAGATATCAATACATAGGTTTGAAGATTCTTACTAGTCAGATATATTCTTGTGTGGTGAATAGGGGGTGTTGAGTCCAGTTCACTGAGCAAGGAGTAGGTCTTGTCTATGACATATTGGGTTTATGGAACGGTATCTGATCTAATTCGAAACCCTTGTTTTATGCATCACCCCACTTTACCTTTCCCGTTCAGCAGCCATAGTGTGTTTTCTAAACGTGTGACTCTGTTCTGTTTTGTAATTCAGTTCAAGTGTAGCGGTTTTTACATTCCCTCTCTAAGTGATATCTTATGATAAGTGTCTTTTTCTGTGTGACTTATTTCACTTAGAGTCGTCGTACCTAAATCCACTCATCGTGCTTCTACTAGCCTTATGACGTTGATTTCATGGCTGAGTGATATTCCATTGTACATGAGGACCACAACTTCTTTATCCATTTTTCTCTTTCCTAGGATAATTAAGGTGTAATGAAGTGGGGGTTCTTGTCATCAGAGAAGCCCTAAACTTTGGGGTGCCTGTGTCTTGCTGATTTTTAGTTTTCCCAATTTATACGCCCATGAGTGGAAGTGCCCTATGCTCTCCAAGCTCTGTTTTTTAGATGTTTCAGAACACACCGTACACTTCTCCAGAGTGGCTGTTGGCAATTTATATCCCGCCCATCAACGTAGCAAGGCTCCCATTTCTCCATGGCCGGTCCTGCATTTCTGGTTTTGACACTTTTTTCCACATGGCCCTTTTGCCCGCTGGGAAGCGAGAGTTCTTTGGAGCGCTGATTTGCCTTTCCAGGTTGCTTGGTTGGCCAAAAAGGGCGTATGCGTTTTTTCCTTAATGTATTCAGGAAAAAACGCATACGCCCTTTTTGGCCAAGGGCATCATTGTCCAGGTTTTGCCGCTTTTCATGTGCTTTCAAGGCGATTCGTATCTACCTCCTGAAATCTGTTTCCTGCAATTCTGCCTTGCTTTCAAATCCTCTTCGTTGCCTTCCCTCAACATATTTGTGGACGATTGTTAACATTTATAACTCTGCAGGTTTGTGAATTGCAGTGTCCCTGGGCTCCATTTTTCAACTCGCTTTTTTGGGAGCTAGCCGCAAAGTGCAGGATTGCTTCAGGACTTCTTTTGGTTCTGGGGTCTGGCTGAGCTTGTGGTTAATTCTTCTTCCTGATGGGAAAATAGAGTGACCTGTGCCTGTCCCAACACCTAGAGCTAGTCTCTCATTGGTTCCCCCTCTTCCCGTTCATCCTCAGGACAAATTGCAACCTGTACGGAAGAGGAGGTTAAAGGTGCTGAATCTCCAAGGAGGGAGATGGCTAGTAAAACGGTTGGAATGGCGAACCCGAACACAAGGAGATGAGAAATGAGGTGCGTTTTAGAAACCTTTCCCCATCACACGGTGTACCATCTTCTGCGTTTCTCATGCACGTTTTCGATGTAGGAAGATGCCCTTGAACCTGGAGATTTGGGACCCATGGGATGGGTACCATGCAGTATTACTTTAAAGGGTCTGTGTTGGCTCACCCAACCTCACCAAACCTCTCAGCCCCAAGAGTGTCCACCCTTATGTCTCAATTAGCTGTGGGTCTAGATATGGTCAATCCAGGTTGCATCACAGACCCTGAACAATATTGTAAGATTTTCTCTCTCTTTCATTGTCTTTGTTTCAAGGGTTTTGAAAAGTAATTTATTTTTATAATGGGGTTTAGCTGCTTTTCACGGCTGTGTTTAGGCCGCTTTACACCCCCTTGACTCACTTACAGAGAGTTATCAATACATAGGTTTGAAGATTCTTACTAGTCAGATATATTCTTGTGTGGTGAATAGGGGGTGTTGAGTCCAGTTCACTGAGCAAGGAGTAGGTCTTGTCTATGACATATTGGGTTTATGGAACGGTATCTGAGCTAATTCGAAACCCTTGTTTTATGCATCACCCCACCTTACCTTTCCCGTTCAGCAGCCATAGTGTGTTTTCTAAACGTGTGACTCTGTTCTGTTTTGTAATTCAGTTCAAGTGTAGCGGTTTTTACATTCCCTCTCTAAGTGATATCTTATGATAAGTGTCTTTTTCTGTGTGACTTATTTCACTTAGAGTCGTCGTACCTAAATCCACTCATCGTGCTTCTACTATCCTTATGACGTTGATTTCATGGCTGAGTGATATTCCATTGTACATGAGGACCACAACTTCTTTATCCATTTTTCTCTTTCCTAGGATATTTAAGGTGTAATGAAGTGGGGGTTCTTGTCAACAGAGCAGCCCTAAACTTTGGGGTGCCTGTGTCTTGCTGATTTTTAGTTTTCCCAATTTATACGCCCATGAGTGGTAGTGCCCTATGCTCTCCAAGCTGTATTTTTTAGATGTTTCAGAACACACCGTACACTTCTCCAGAGTGGCTGTTGGCCATTTACATACCACCCATCAGCGTAGCAAGGCTCCCATTTCTCCATGGCCGGTCCTGCATTT
Source organism: Balaenoptera acutorostrata (assembly GCF_949987535.1). NCBI lineage: Eukaryota > Metazoa > Chordata > Mammalia > Artiodactyla > Balaenopteridae > Balaenoptera > Balaenoptera acutorostrata. The sequence continues at coordinate 904,546 of NW_026646121.1, forward strand.
CTGGTTTGGACACTTTTTTCCGCATGGCCCTTTTGCCCGCTGGGAAGCGAGACTTCTTTGGAGCGCTGATTTGCCTTTCCAGGTTGCTTGGTTGGCCAAAAAGGGCGTATGCGTTTTTTCCTGAATATATTCAGGAAAAAACGCATACGCCCTTTTTGGCCAAGGGCATCATTGTCCACGTTTTGCCGCTTTTCATGTGCTTTCAAGGCGATTCGAATCTACCTCCTGAAATCTGTTTCCTGCAATTCTGCCTTGCTTTCAAAGCCTCTTCGTTGCCTTCCCTTAATATATTTGTGGACGAGAGGTATCATTTAAAACTCTGCAGGTTTTTGAATTGCAGTGCCCCTGAGCTCCATTTTTCAACTCGCTTTTTTGGGAGCTGGCCTCAAAGGAGCAGATTTGCTTCAGGCCCTCTTCTGGTTCTGGGGGGCAGGCTGAGCTTGTGCTTAATTCTTCTTCCTGATGGGAAAATAGAGTGACCTGTGCCTGTCCCAACACCTAGAGCTAGTCTCTCATTGGTTCCCCCTCTTCCCGTTCATCCTCAGGACAAATTGCAACCTGTACGGAACAGGAGGTTAAAGGTGCTGATTCTCCAAGGAGGGAGATGGCTAGTAAATCGGCTGGAATGGCGAACCCAAGCAAAGGAGATGAGAAATGAGGTGCGTTTTAGAAACCTTTCCCGATCACACGGTTTACCATCTTCTGGGTTTCTCATGCCTGTTTTCGATGTAGGAAGAATCACTTGAACCTGGAGATATGGGACCCATGGGATGGGTACCATGCAGTATTACTTGAAAGGGTCTGCGTTGGCTCACCCAACCTCAACGTACCTCTCAGCCCCAAGAGTGTCCACCCTTATGTCTCAATCAGCTGTGGGTCTAGATATGGTCAATCCAGGTTGCATCACAGCCCCTGAACGAATTTTGTAAGAATTTCTCTCTCTTTCACTGTCTTTGTTTCACGGGTTTTGAAAAGTAATTTATTTTTATAATGGGGTTTAGATGATTTTCACGGCTGTGTTTATGCCGCTTTACACCCCCTTGACTCACTTACAGAGAGATATCAATACATAGGTTTGAAGATTCTTACTCGTCAGATATATTCTTGTGCGGTGAATAGGGGGTGTTGAGTCCAGTTCACTGAGCAAGGAGTAGGTCTTGTCTATTACATATTGGGTTTATGGAAGGGTATCGGAGCTAATTTGAAACCCTTGTTTTATGCATCACCCCACCTCACCTTTCCCGTTCAGCAGCCATAGTGTGTTTTCTAAACGTGTGACTCTGTTCTGTTTTGTAATTCAGTTCAAGTGTAGCGGTTTTTACATTCCCTCTATAAGTGATATCTTATGATAAGTGTCTTTTTCTGTGTGACTTATTTCACTTAGAATCGTCGTACCTAAATCCACTCATCGTGCTGCTAGTAGCCTTATTACGTTGATTTCATGGCTGAGTGATATTCCATTGTACATGAGGACCCCAACTTCTTTATCCATTTTTCTCTTTCCTAGGAAATTTAAGGTGTAATGAAGTGGGGGTTCTTGTCAACAGAGCAGCCCTAAACTTTGGGGTGCCTGTGTCTTGCTGATGTTTAGTTTTCCCAATTTATACGCCCATGAGTGGAAGTGCCCTATGCTCTCCAAGCTGTGTTTTTTAGATGTTTCAGGACACACTGTACACTTCTCCAGAGTGGCTGTTGGCAATTTACATCCCACCCATCAGCGTAGCAAGGCTCCCATTTCTCCATGGCCGGTCCTGCATTTCTGGTTTGGACACTTTTTTCCGCATGGCCCTTTTTCCCCCTGAGAAGCGAAACTTCTTTGTAGCAATGATTTGCCTTTCCAGGTTGCTTGGTTGGCCAAAAAGGGCGTATGTGTTTTTTCCTGAATATATTCAGGAAAAAATGCATACGCCCTTTTTGGCCAAGGGCATCATTGTCCACATTTTGCCGCTTTTCATGTGCTTTCAAGGCGATTCGAATCTACCTCCTGAAATCTGTTTCCTGCAATTCTGCCTTGCTTTCAAAGCCTCTTCGTTGCCTTCCCTTAATATATTTGTGGACGAGAGTTATCATTTAAAACTCTGCAGGTTTGTGAATTGCAGTGCCCCTGAGCTCCATTTTTCAACTCGCTTTTTTGGGAGCTGGCCGCAAAAGCGCAGGATTGCTTCAGGCCCTCTTCTGGTTCTGGGGGGCAGGCTGAGCTTGTGCTTAATTCTTCTTCCTGATGGGAAAATAGAGTGACCTGTGCCTGTCCCAACACCTAGAGCTAGTCTCTCATTGGTTCCCCCTCTTCCCGTTCATCCTCAGGACAAATTGCAACCTGTACGGAACAGGAGGTTAAAGGTGCTGATTCTCCAAGGATGGAGATGGCTAGTAAATCGGCTGGAATGGCGAACCCGAGCAAAGGAGATGAGAAATGAGGTGCGTTTTAGAAACCTATCCCGATCACACGGTGTGCCATCTTCTGGGTTTCCCATGCATGTTTTCGATGTAGGAAGAAGCCCTTGAACCTGGAGATTTGGGACCCATGGGATGGGTACCCTGCAGTATTACTTGAAAGGGTCTGCGTTGGCTCACCCAACCTCACCGAACCTCTCAGCCCCAAGAGTGTCCACCCTTATGTCTCAATCAGCTGTGGGTCTAGATATGGTCAATCCAGGTTGCATCACAGCCCCTGAACGAATTTTGTAAGAATTTCTCTCTCTTTCACTGTCTTTGTTTCACTGGTTTTTAAAAGTAATTTATTTTTATAATGGGGTTTAGCTGCTTTTCACGGCTGTGTTTATGCCGCTTTACACCCCCTTGACTCACTTACAGAGAGATATCAATACATAGGTTTGAAGATTCTTACTAGTCAGATATATTCTTGTGCGGTGAATAGGGGGTGTTGAGTCCAGTTCACTGAGCAAGGAGTAGGTCTTGTCTCTTACATATTGGGTTTATGGAACGGTATCTGAGCTAATTTGAAACCCTTGTTTTATGCATCACCCCACCTCACCTTTCCCGTTCAGCAGCCATAGTGTGTTTTCTAAACCTCTGACTCTGTTCTGTTTTGCAATTCAGTTCAAGTGTAGCGGTTTTTACATTCCCTCTATAAGTGATATCTTATGATAAGTGTCTTTTTCTGTGTGACTTATTTCACTTAGAATCGTCGTACCTAAATCCACTCATCGTGCTGCTACTATCCTTATGACGTTGATTTCATGGCTGAGTGATATTCCATTGTACATGAGGACCACAACTTCTTTATCCATTTTTCTCTTTCCTAGGATATTTAAGGTGTAATGAAGTGGGGGTTCTTGTCAACAGAGCAGCCCTAAACTTTGGGGTGCCTGTGTCTTGCTGATTTTTAGTTTTCCCAATTTATACGCCCATGAGTGGAAGTGCCCTATGCTCTCCAAGCTGTATTTTTTAGATGTTTCAGAACACACCGTACACTTCTCCAGAGTGGCTGTTGGCCATTTACATCCCACCCATCAGCGTAGCAAGGCTCCCATTTCTCCATGGCCGGTCCTGCATTTCTGGTTTGGACACTTTTTTCCGCATGGCCCTTTTGCCCGCTGGGAAGCGAGACTTCTTTGGAGCGCTGATTTGCCTTTCCAGGTTGCTTGGTTGGCCAAAAAGGGCATATGCGTTTTTTCCTGAATATATTCAGGAAAAAACGCATACGCCCTTTTTGGCAAAGGGCATCATTGTCCACGTTTTGCCGCTTTTCATGTGCTTTCAAGGCGATTCGAATCTACCTCCTGAAATCTGTTTCCTGCAATTCTGCCTTGCTTTCAAAGCCTCTTCGTTGCCTTCCCTTAATATATTTGTGGACGACAGGTATCATTTAAAACTCTGCAGGTTTTTGAATTGCAGTGCCCCTGAGCTCCATTTTTCAACTCGCTTTTTTGGGAGCTGGCCTCAAAGGCGCAGGATTGCTTCAGGCCCTCTTCTGGTTCTGGGGGGCAGGCTGAGCTTGTGCTTAATTCTTCTTCCTGATGGGAAAATAGAGTGACCTGTGCCTGTCCCAACACCTAGAGCTAGTCTCTCATTGGTTCCCCCTCTTCCCGTTCATCCTCAGGACAAATTGCAACCTGTACGGAACAGGAGGTTAAAGGTGCTGATTCTCCAAGGAGGGAGATGGCTAGTAAATCGGCTGGAATGGCGAACCCAAGCAAAGGAGATGAGAAATGAGGTGCGTTTTAGAAACCTTTCCCGATCACACGGTTTACCATCTTCTGGGTTTCTCATGCCTGTTTTCGATGTAGGAAGAATCACTTGAACCTGGAGATTTGGGACCCATGGGATGGGTACCATGCAGTATTACTTGAAAGGGTCTGCGTTGGCTCACCCAACCTCACCGAACCTCTCAGCCCCAAGAGTGTCCACCCTTATGTCTCAATCAGCTGTGGGTCTAGATATGGTCAATCCAGGTTGCATCACAGCCCCTGAACGAATTTTGTAAGAATTTCTCTCTCTTTCACTGTCTTTGTTTCACGGGTTTTGAAAAGTAATTTATTTTTATAATGGGGTTTAGATGATTTTCACGGCTGTGTTTATGCCGCTTTACACCCCCTTGACTCACTTACAGAGAGATATCAATACATAGGTTTGAAGATTCTTACTCGTCAGATATATTCTTGTGCGGTGAATAGGGGGTGTTGAGTCCAGTTCACTGAGCAAGGAGTAGGTCTTGTCTATTACATATTGGGTTTATGGAAGGGTATCGGAGCTAATTTGAAACCCTTGTTTTATGCATCACCCCACCTCACCTTTCCCGTTCAGCAGCCATAGTGTGTTTTCTAAACGTGTGACTCTGTTCTGTTTTCTAATTCAGTTCAAGTGTAGCGGTTTTTACATTCCCTCTATAAGTGATATCTTATGATAAGTGTCTTTTTCTGTGTGACTTATTTCACTTAGAGTCCTCGTACCTAAATCCACTCATCGTTCTGCTACTAGCCTTATGACGTTGATTTCATGGCTGAGTGATATTCCATTGTACATGAGGACCCCAACATCTTTATCCATTTTTCTCTTTCCTAGGATATTTAAGGTGTAATGAAGTGGGGGTTCTTGTCAACAGAGCAGCCCTAAATTTTCGGGTGCCTGTGTAATGCTGATTTTTATTTTTCCCAATTTATAGGCCCATGAGTGGAAGTGCCCTATGCTCTCCAAGCTGTGCTTTTTAGATGTTTCAGGACACACTGTACACTTCTCCAGAGTGGCTGTTGGCAATTTATATACCGCCCATCAGCGTAGCAAGGCTCCCATTTCTCCATGGCCGGTCCTGCATTTCTGGTTTGGACACTTTTTTCCGCATGGCCCTTTTGCCTGATGGGAAGCTAGACTTCTTTGTAGCGCTGATTTGCCTTTCCAGGTTGCTTGGTTGGCCAAAAAGGGCGTATGCGTTTTTTCGTGAATATATTCAGGAAAAAACGCATACGCCCTTTTTGGCCAAGGGCATCATTGTCCAAGTTTTGCCGCTTTTCATGTGCTTTCAAGGCGATTCGAATCTACCTCCTGAAATCTGTTTCCTGCAATTCTGCCTTGCTTTCAAATCCTCTTCGTTGCCTTCCCTCAATATATTTGTGGACGAGAGTTATCATTTATAACTCTGCAGGTTTGGGAATTGCAGTGCCCCTGAGTTCCATTTTTCAAGTCGCTTTTTGGGAGCTGGCCGCAAAAGCGCAGGATTGCTTGTGGCCCTCTTCTCGTTCTGGGGGGCAGGCTGAGGCTGTGGTTAATTCTTCTTCCTGATGGGAAAATAGAGTGACCTGTGCCAGTCCCAACCACTAGAGCTAGTCTCTCATTGGTTACCCCTCTTCCCGTTCATCCTCAGGACAAATTGCAACCTGTACGGAACAGGAGGTTAAAGGTGCTGATTCTCCAAGGAGGGAGAAGGCTAGAAAAGGGGCTGCAATGGCGAACCCGAGCACAAGGAGATGAGAAATGAGGTGCTTTTTAGAAACCTTTCCCGATCACACGGTGTGCCATCTTCTGGGATTCTCATGCATGTTTTCGACGTAGGAAGATGCCCTTGAACCTGGAGATTTGGGACCCATGGGATGGGTACCATGCAGTATTACTTTAAAGGGTCTGCGTTGGCTCACCCAACCTCACCAAACCTCTCAGCCCCAAGAGTGTCCACCCATATGTCTCAATCAGCTTTGGGTCCAGATATGGTCAATCCAGGTTGCATCACAGCCCCTGAACGAATTTTGTAAGAATTTCTCTCTCTTTCACTGTCTTTGTTTTATGGGTTTTGAAAAGTAATTTATTTTTATAATGGGGTTTAGCTGCTTTTCACGGCTGTGTTTATGCCGTGTTACAGCCCCTTGACTCACTTCCAGAGAGATATCAATACATAGGTTTGAAGATTCTTACTAGTCAGATATATTCTTGTGCGGTGAATAGGGGGTGTTGAGTCCAGTTCACTGAGCAAGGAGTAGGTCTTGTCTATTACATATTGGGTTTATGGTAGGGTATCGGAACTAATTTGAAACCCTTGTTTTATGCATCACCCCACCTCACCTTTCCCGTTCAGCAGCCATAGTGTGTTTTCTAAACGTGTGACTCTGTTCTGTTTTGCAATTCAGTTCAAGTGTAGTGGTTTTTACATTCCCTCTATAAGTGATATCTTATGATAAGTGTCTTTTTCTGTGTGACTTATTTCACTTAGAATCGTCGTACCTAAATCCACTCATCGTGCTGCTACTAGCCTTATGACGTTGATTTCATGGCTGAGTGATATTCCATTGTACATGATGACCCCAACTTCTTTATCCATTTTTCTCTTTCCTAGGATATTTAAGGTGTAATGAAGTGGGGGTTCTTGTCAACAGAGCAGCCCTAAACTTTGGGGTGCCTGTGTCTTGCTGATTTTTAGTTTTCCCAATTTATACGCCCATGAGTGGAAGTGCCCTATGCTCTCCAAGCTGTGTTTTTTAGATGTTTCAGGACACACCGTACACTTCTCCAGAGTGGCTGTTGGCAATTTACATCCCACCCATCAGCGTAGCAAGGCTCCCATTTCTCCATGGCCGGTCCTGCATTTCTGGTTTGGACACTTTTTTCCGCATGGCCCTTTTGCCCGCTGGGAAGCGAGACTTCTTTGGAGTGCTGATTTGCCTTTCCAGGTTGCTTGGTTGGCCAAAAAGGGCGTATGCGTTTTTTCCTGAATATATTCAGGAAAAAACGCATACGCCCTTTTTGGCCAAGGGCATCATTGTCCACGTTTTGCCGCTTTTCATGTGCTTTCAAGGCGATTCGAATCTACCTCCTGAAATCTGTTTCCTGCAATTCTGCCTTGCTTTCAAAGCCTCTTCGTTGCCTTCCCTTAATATATTTGTGGACGAGAGGTATCATTTAAAACTCTGCAGGTTTTTGAATTGCAGTGCCCCTGAGCTCCATTTTTCAACTCGCTTTTTTGGGAGCTGGCCTCAAAGGCGCAGGATTGGTTCAGGCCCTCTTCTGGTTCTGGGGGGCAGGCTGAGCTTGTGCTTAATTCTTCTTCCTGATGGGAAAATAGAGTGACCTGTGCCTGTCCCAACACCTAGAGCTAGTCTCTCATTGGTTCCCCCTCTTCGCGTTCATCCTCAGGACAAATTGCAACCTGTACGGAACAGGAGGTTAAACGTGCTGATTCTCCAAGGAGGGAGATGGCTAGTTAATCGGCTGGAATGGCGAACCCAAGCAAAGGAGATGAGAAATGAGGTGCGTTTTAGAAACCTTTCCCGATCACACGGTGTGTCATCTTCTGGGTTTCTCATGCATGTTTTCGACGTAGGAAGATGCCCTTGAACCTTGAGATTTGGGACCCATGGGATGGATACCATGCAGTATTACTTGAAAGGGTCTGCGTTGGCTCACCCAACCACACCAAACCTCTCAGCCCCAAGAGTGTCCACCCTTATGTCTCAATCAGCTGTGGGTCCAGATATGGTCAATCCAGGTTGCATCACAGCCCCTGAACGAATTTTGTAAAAATTTCTCTCTCTTTCACTGTCTTTGTTTCATGGGTTTTGAAAAGTAATTTATTTTTATAATGGGGTTTAGCTGCTTTTCACGGCTGTGTTTATGCCGTGTTACAGCCCCTTGACTCACTTCCAGAGAGATATCAATACATAGGTTTGAAGATTCTTACTAGTCAGATATATTCTTGTGCGGTGAATAGGGGGTGTTGAGTCCAGTTCACTGAGCAAGGAGTAGGTCTTGTCTATTACATATTGGGTTTATGGTAGGGTATCGGAACTAATTTGAAACCCTTGTTTTATGCATCACCCCACCTCACCTTTCCCGTTCAGCAGCCATAGTGTGTTTTCTAAACGTGTGACTCTGTTCTGTTTTGCAATTCAGTTCAAGTGTAGTGGTTTTTACATTCCCTCTATAAGTGATATCTTATGATAAGTGTCTTTTTCTGTGTGACTTATTTCACTTAGAATCGTCGTACCTAAATCCACTCATCGTGCTGCTACTAGCCTTATGACGTTGATTTCATGGCTGAGTGATATTCCATTGTACATGATGACCCCAACTTCTTTATCCATTTTTCTCTTTCCTAGGATATTTAAGGTGTAATGAAGTGGGGGTTCTTGTCAACAGAGCAGCCCTAAACTTTGGGGTGCCTGTGTCTTGCTGATTTTTAGTTTTCCCAATTTATACGCCCATGAGTGGAAGTGCCCTATGCTCTCCAAGCTGTGTTTTTTAGATGTTTCAGGACACACCGTACACTTCTCCAGAGTGGCTGTTGGCAATTTACATCCCACCCATCAGCGTAGCAAGGCTCCCATTTCTCCATGGCCGGTCCTGCATTTCTGGTTTGGAAACTTTTTTCCGCATGGCCCTTTTGCCCGCTGGGAAGCGAGACTTCTTTGGAGTGCTGATTTGCCTTTCCAGGTTGCTTGGTTGGCCAAAAAGGGCGTATGCGTTTTTTCCTGAATATATTCAGGAAAAAACGCATACGCCCTTTTTGGCCAAGGGCATCATTGTCCACGTTTTGCCGCTTTTCATGTGCTTTCAAGGCGATTCGAATCTACCTCCTGAAATCTGTTTCCTGCAATTCTGCCTTGCTTTCAAAGCCTCTTCGTTGCCTTCCCTTAATATATTTGTGGACGAGAGGTATCATTTAAAACTCTGCAGGTTTTTGAATTGCAGTGCCCCTGAGCTCCATTTTTCAACTCGCTTTTTTGGGAGCTGGCCTCAAAGGCGCAGGATTGGTTCAGGCCCTCTTCTGGTTCTGGGGGGCAGGCTGAGCTTGTGCTTAATTCTTCTTCCTGATGGGAAAATAGAGTGACCTGTGCCTGTCCCAACACCTAGAGCTAGTCTCTCATTGGTTCCCCCTCTTCGCGTTCATCCTCAGGACAAATTGCAACCTGTACGGAACAGGAGGTTAAACGTGCTGATTCTCCAAGGAGGGAGATGGCTAGTTAATCGGCTGGAATGGCGAACCCAAGCAAAGGAGATGAGAAATGAGGTGCGTTTTAGAAACCTTTCCCGATCACACGGTGTGTCATCTTCTGGGTTTCTCATGCATGTTTTCGACGTAGGAAGATGCCCTTGAACCTTGAGATTTGGGACCCATGGGATGGATACCATGCAGTATTACTTGAAAGGGTCTGCGTTGGCTCACCCAACCACACCAAACCTCTCAGCCCCAAGAGTGTCCACCCTTATGTCTCAATCAGCTGTGGGTCCAGATATGGTCAATCCAGGTTGCATCACAGCCCCTGAACGAATTTTGTAAAAATTTCTCTCTCTTTCACTGTCTTTGTTTCATGGGTTTTGAAAAGTAATTTATTTTTATAATGGGGTTTAGCTGCTTTTCACGGCTGTGTTTATGCCGTGTTACAGCCCCTTGACTCACTTCCAGAGAGATATCAATACATAGGTTTGAAGATTCTTACTCGTCAGATATATTCTTGTGCGGTGAATAGGGGGTGTTGAGTCCAGTTCACTGAGCAAGGAGTAGGTCTTGTCTATTACATATTGGGTTTATGGAAGGGTATCGGAGCTAATTTGAAACCCTTGTTTTATGCATCACCCCACCTCACCTTTCCCGTTCAGCAGCCATAGTGTGTTTTCTAAACGTGTGACTCTGTTCTGTTTTCTAATTCAGTTCAAGTGTAGCGGTTTTTACATTCCCTCTATAAGTGATATCTTATGATAAGTGTCTTTTTCTGTGTGACTTATTTCACTTAGAGTCCTCGTACCTAAATCCACTCATCGTTCTGCTACTAGCCTTATGACGTTGATTTCATGGCTGAGTGATATTCCATTGTACATGAGGACCCCAACATCTTTATCCATTTTTCTCTTTCCTAGGATATTTAAGGTGTAATGAAGTGGGGGTTCTTGTCAACAGAGCAGCCCTAAATTTTCGGGTGCCTGTGTAATGCTGATTTTTATTTTTCCCAATTTATAGGCCCATGAGTGGAAGTGCCCTATGCTCTCCAAGCTGTGCTTTTTAGATGTTTCAGGACACACTGTACACTTCTCCAGAGTGGCTGTTGGCAATTTATATGCCGCCCATCAGCGTAGCAAGGCTCCCATTTCTCCATGGCCGGTCCTGCATTTCTGGTTTGGACACTTTTTTCCGCATGGCCCTTTTGCCTGATGGGAAGCTAGACTTCTTTGTAGCGCTGATTTGCCTTTCCAGGTTGCTTGGTTGGCCAAAAAGGGCGTATGCGTTTTTTCCTGAATATATTCAGGAAAAAACGCATACGCCCTTTTTGGCCAAGGGCATCATTGTCCACGTTTTGCCGCTTTTCATGTGCTTTCAAGGCGATTCGAATCTACCTCCTGAAATCTGTTTCCTGCAATTCTGCCTTGCTTTCAAAGCCTCTTCGTTGCCTTCCCTTAATATATTTGTGGACGAGAGGTATCATTTAAAACTCTGCAGGTTTTTGAATTGCAGTGCCCCTGAGCTCCATTTTTCAACTCGCTTTTTTGGGAGCTGGCCTCAAAGGCGCAGGATTGGTTCAGGCCCTCTTCTGGTTCTGGGGGCAGGCTGAGGCTGTGGTTAATTCTTCTTCCTGATGGGAAAATAGAGTGACCTGTGCCAGTCCCAACCACTAGAGCTAGTCTCTCATTGGTTACCCCTCTTCCCGTTCATCCTCAGGACAAATTGCAACCTGTACGGAACAGGAGGTTAAAGGTGCTGATTCTCCAAGGAGGGAGAAGGCTAGAAAAGGGGCTGCAATGGCGAACCCGAGCACAAGGAGATGAGAAATGAGGTGCTTTTTAGAAACCTTTCCCGATCACACGGTGTGCCATCTTCTGGGATTCTCATGCATGTTTTCGACGTAGGAAGATGCCCTTGAACCTGGAGATTTGGGACCCATGGGATGGGTACCATGCAGTATTACTTTAAAGGGTCTGCGTTGGCTCACCCAACCTCACCAAACCTCTCAGCCCCAAGAGTGTCCACCCATATGTCTCAATCAGCTTTGGGTCCAGATATGGTCAATCCAGGTTGCATCACAGCCCCTGAACGAATTTTGTAAGAATTTCTCTCTCTTTCACTGTCTTTGTTTCATGGGTTTTGAAAAGTAATTTATGTTTATAATGGGGTTTAGCTGCTTTTCACGGCTGTGTTTATGCCGTGTTACAGCCCCTTGACTCACTTCCAGAGAGATATCAATACATAGGTTTGAAGATTCTTACTAGTCAGATATATTCTTGTGCGGTGAATAGGGGGTGTTGAGTCCAGTTCACTGAGCAAGGAATAGGTCTTGTCTATTACATATTGGGTTTATGGAAGGGTATCGGAACTAATTTGAAACCCTTGTTTTATGCATCACCCCACCTCACCTTTCCCGTTCAGCAGCCATAGTGTGTTTTCTAAACGTGTGACTCTGTTCTGTTTTGCAATTCAGTTCAAGTGTAGTGGTTTTTACATTCCCTCTATAAGTGATATCTTATGATAAGTGTCTTTTTCTGTGTGACTTATTTCACTTAGAATCGTCGTACCTAAATCCACTCATCGTGCTGCTACTAGCCTTATGACGTTGATTTCATGGCTGAGTGATATTCCATTGTACATGATGACCCCAACTTCTTTATCCATTTTTCTCTTTCCTAGGATATTTAAGGTGTAATGAAGTGGGGGTTCTTGTCAACAGAGCAGCCCTAAACTTTGGGGTGCCTGTGTCTTGCTGATTTTTAGTTTTCCCAATTTATACGCCCATGAGTGGAAGTGCCCTATGCTCTCCAAGCTGTGCTTTTTAGATGTTTCAGGACACACCGTACACTTCTCCAGAGTGGCTGTTGGCAATTTACATCCCACCCATCAGCGTAGCAAGGCTCCCATTTCTCCATGGCCGGTCCTGCATTTCTGGTTTGGACACTTTTTTCCGCATGGCCCTTTTGCCCGCTGGGAAGCGAGACTTCTTTGGAGTGCTGATTTGCCTTTCCAGGTTGCTTGGTTGGCCAAAAAGGGCGTATGCGTTTTTTCCTGAATATATTCAGGAAAAAACGCATACGCCCTTTTTGGCCAAGGGCATCATTGTCCACGTTTTGCCGCTTTTCATGTGCTTTCAAGGCGATTCGAATCTACCTCCTGAAATGTGTTTCCTGCAATTCTGCCTTGCTTTCAAAGCCTCTTCGTTGTCTTCCCTTAATATATTTGCGGACGAGAGGTATCATTTAAAACTCTGCAGGTTTTTGAATTGCAGTGCCCCTGAGCTCCATTTTTCAACTCGCTTTTTTGGGAGCTGGCCTCAAAGGCGCAGGATTGGTTCAGGCCCTCTTCTGGTTCTGGGGGGCAGGCTGAGCTTGTGCTTAATTCTTCTTCCTGATGGGAAAATAGAGTGACCTGTGCCTGTCCCAACACCTAGAGCTAGTCTCTCATTGGTTCCCCCTCTTCCCGTTCATCCTCAGGACAAATTGCAACCTGTACGGAACAGGAGGTTAAACGTGCTGATTCTCCAAGGAGGGAGATGGCTAGTTAATCGGCTGGAATGGCGAACCCAAGCAAAGGAGATGAGAAATGAGGTGCGTTTTAGAAACCTTTCCCGATCACACGGTGTGCCATCTTCTGGGTTTCTCATGCATGTTTTCGACGTAGGAAGATGCCCTTGAACCTTGAGATTTGGGACCCATGGGATGGATACCATGCAGTATTACTTGAAAGGGTCTGCGTTGGCTCACCCAACCACACCAAACCTCTCAGCCCCAAGAGTGTCCACCCTTATGTCTCAATCAGCTGTGGGTCCAGATATGGTCAATCCAGGTTGCATCACAGCCCCTGAACGAATTTTGTAAGAATTTCTCTCTCTTTCACTGTCTTTGTTTCATGGGTTTTGAAAAGTAATTTATTTTTATAATGGGGTTTAGCTGCTTTTCACGGCTGTGTTTATGCCGTGTTACAGCCCCTTGACTCACTTCCAGAGAGATATCAATACATAGGTTTGAAGATTCTTACTCGTCAGATATATTCTTGTGCGGTGAATAGGGGGTGTTGAGTCCAGTTCACTGAGCAAGGAGTAGGTCTTGTCTATTACATATTGGGTTTATGGAAGGGTATCGGAGCTAATTTGAAACCCTTGTTTTATGCATCACCCCACCTCACCTTTCCCGTTCAGCAGCCATAGTGTGTTTTCTAAACGTGTGACTCTGTTCTGTTTTCTAATTCAGTTCAAGTGTAGCGGTTTTTACATTCCCTCTATAAGTGATATCTTATGATAAGTGTCTTTTTCTGTGTGACTTATTTCACTTAGAGTCCTCGTACCTAAATCCACTCATCGTTCTGCTACTAGCCTTATGACGTTGATTTCATGGCTGAGTGATATTCCATTGTACATGAGGACCCCAACATCTTTATCCATTTTTCTCTTTCCTAGGATATTTAAGGTGTAATGAAGTGGGGGTTCTTGTCAACAGAGCAGCCCTAAATTTTCGGGTGCCTGTGTAATGCTGATTTTTATTTTTCCCAATTTATAGGCCCATGAGTGGAAGTGCCCTATGCTCTCTAAGCTGTGCTTTTTAGATGTTTCAGGACACACTGTACACTTCTCCAGAGTGGCTTTTGGCAATTTATATACCGCCCATCAGCGTAGCAAGGCTCCCATTTCTCCATGGCCGGTCCTGCATTTCTGGTTTGGACACTTTTTTCCGCATGGCCCTTTTGCCTGATGGGAAGCTAGACTTCTTTGTAGCGCTGATTTGCCTTTCCAGGTTGCTTGGTTGGCCAAAAAGGGCGTATGCGTTTTTTCCTGAATATATTCAGGAAAAAACGCATACGCCCTTTTTGGCCAAGGGCATCATTGTCCAAGTTTTGCCGCTTTTCATGTGCTTTCAAGGCGATTCGAATCTACCTCCTGAAATCTGTTTCCTGCAATTCTGCCTTGCTTTCAAATCCTCTTCGTTGCCTTCCCTCAATATATTTGTGGACGAGAGTTATCATTTATAACTCTGCAGGTTTGGGAATTGCAGTGCCCCTGAGTTCCATTTTTCAAGTCGCTTTTTGGGAGCTGGCCGCAAAAGCGCAGGATTGCTTGTGGCCCTCTTCTCGTTCTGGGGGGCAGGCTGAGGCTGTGGTTAATTCTTCTTCCTGATGGGAAAATAGAGTGACCTGTGCCAGTCCCAACCACTAGAGCTAGTCTCTCATTGGTTACCCCTCTTCCCGTTCATCCTCAGGACAAATTGCAACCTGTACGGAACAGGAGGTTAAAGGTGCTGATTCTCCAAGGAGGGAGAAGGCTAGAAAAGGGGCTGCAATGGCGAACCCGAGCACAAGGAGATGAGAAATGAGGTGCTTTTTAGAAACCTTTCCCGATCACACGGTGTGCCATCTTCTGGGATTCTCATGCATGTTTTCGACGTAGGAAGATGCCCTTGAACCTGGAGATTTGGGACCCATGGGATGGGTACCATGCAGTATTACTTTAAAGGGTCTGCGTTGGCTCACCCAACCTCACCAAACCTCTCAGCCCCAAGAGTGTCCACCCATATGTCTCAATCAGCTTTGGGTCCAGATATGGTCAATCCAGGTTGCATCACAGCCCCTGAACGAATTTTGTAAGAATTTCTCTCTCTTTCACTGTCTTTGTTTCATGGGTTTTGAAAAGTAATTTATGTTTATAATGGGGTTTAGCTGCTTTTCACGGCTGTGTTTATGCCGTGTTACAGCCCCTTGACTCACTTCCAGAGAGATATCAATACATAGGTTTGAAGATTCTTACTAGTCAGATATATTCTTGTGCGGTGAATAGGGGGTGTTGAGTCCAGTTCACTGAGCAAGGAATAGGTCTTGTCTATTACATATTGGGTTTATGGAAGGGTATCGGAACTAATTTGAAACCCTTGTTTTATGCATCACCCCACCTCACCTTTCCCGTTCAGCAGCCATAGTGTGTTTTCTAAACGTGTGACTCTGTTCTGTTTTGCAATTCAGTTCAAGTGTAGTGGTTTTTACATTCCCTCTATAAGTGATATCTTATGATAAGTGTCTTTTTCTGTGTGACTTATTTCACTTAGAATCGTCGTACCTAAATCCACTCATCGTGCTGCTACTAGCCTTATGACGTTGATTTCATGGCTGAGTGATATTCCATTGTACATGATGACCCCAACTTCTTTATCCATTTTTCTCTTTCCTAGGATATTTAAGGTGTAATGAAGTGGGGGTTCTTGTCAACAGAGCAGCCCTAAACTTTGGGGTGCCTGTGTCTTGCTGATTTTTAGTTTTCCCAATTTATACGCCCATGAGTGGAAGTGCCCTATGCTCTCCAAGCTGTGCTTTTTAGATGTTTCAGGACACACCGTACACTTCTCCAGAGTGGCTGTTGGCAATTTACATCCCACCCATCAGCGTAGCAAGGCTCCCATTTCTCCATGGCCGGTCCTGCATTTCTGGTTTGGACACTTTTTTCCGCATGGCCCTTTTGCCCGCTGGGAAGCGAGACTTCTTTGGAGTGCTGATTTGCCTTTCCAGGTTGCTTGGTTGGCCAAAAAGGGCGTATGCGTTTTTTCCTGAATATATTCAGGAAAAAACGCATACGCCCTTTTTGGCCAAGGGCATCATTGTCCACGTTTTGCCGCTTTTCATGTGCTTTCAAGGCGTTTCGAATCTACCTCCTGAAATCTGTTTCCTGCAATTCTGCCTTGCTTTCAAAGCCTCTTCGTTGTCTTCCCTTAATATATTTGTGGACGAGAGGTATCATTTAAAACTCTGCAGGTTTTTGAATTGCAGTGCCCCTGAGCTCCATTTTTCAACTCGCTTTTTTGGGAGCTGGCCTCAAAGGCGCAGGATTGGTTCAGGCCCTCTTCTGGTTCTGGGGGGCAGGCTGAGCTTGTGCTTAATTCTTCTTCCTGATGTGAAAATAGAGTGACCTGTGCCTGTCCCAACACCTAGAGCTAGTCTCTCATTGGTTCCCCCTCTTCGCGTTCATCCTCAGGACAAATTGCAACCTGTACGGAACAGGAGGTTAAACGTGCTGATTCTCCAAGGAGGGAGATGGCTAGTTAATCGGCTGGAATGGCGAACCCAAGCAAAGGAGATGAGAAATGAGGTGCGTTTTAGAAACCTTTCCCGATCACACGGTGTGCCATCTTCTGGGTTTCTCATGCATGTTTTCGACGTAGGAAGATGCCCTTGAACCTTGAGATTTGGGACCCATGGGATGGATACCATGCAGTATTACTTGAAAGGGTCTGCGTTGGCTCACCCAACCACACCAAACCTCTCAGCCCCAAGAGTGTCCACCCTTATGTCTCAATCAGCTGTGGGTCCAGATATGGTCAATCCAGGTTGCATCACAGCCCCTGAACGAATTTTGTAAGAATTTCTCTCTCTTTCACTGTCTTTGTTTCATGGGTTTTGAAAAGTAATTTATTTTTATAATGGGGTTTAGCTGCTTTTCACGGCTGTGTTTATGCCGTGTTACAGCCCCTTGACTCACTTCCAGAGAGATATCAATACATAGGTTTGAAGATTCTTACTCGTCAGATATATTCTTGTGCGGTGAATAGGGGGTGTTGAGTCCAGTTCACTGAGCAAGGAGTAGGTCTTGTCTATTACATATTGGGTTTATGGAAGGGTATCGGAGCTAATTTGAAACCCTTGTTTTATGCATCACCCCACCTCACCTTTCCCGTTCAGCAGCCATAGTGTGTTTTCTAAACGTGTGACTCTGTTCTGTTTTCTAATTCAGTTCAAGTGTAGCGGTTTTTACATTCCCTCTATAAGTGATATCTTATGATAAGTGTCTTTTTCTGTGTGACTTATTTCACTTAGAGTCCTCGTACCTAAATCCACTCATCGTTCTGCTACTAGCCTTATGACGTTGATTTCATGGCTGAGTGATATTCCATTGTACATGAGGACCCCAACATCTTTATCCATTTTTCTCTTTCCTAGGATATTTAAGGTGTAATGAAGTGGGAGTTCTTGTCAACAGAGCAGCCCTAAATTTTCGGGTGCCTGTGTAATGCTGATTTTTATTTTTCCCAATTTATAGGCCCATGAGTGGAAGTGCCCTATGCTCTCCAAGCTGTGCTTTTTAGATGTTTCAGGACACACTGTACACTTCTCCAGAGTGGCTGTTGGCAATTTATATACCGCCCATCAGCGTAGCAAGGCTCCCATTTCTCCATGGCCAGTCCTGCATTTCTGGTTTGGACACTTTTTTCCGCATGGCCCTTTTGCCTGATGGGAAGCTAGACTTCTTTGTAGCGCTGATTTGCCTTTCCAGGTTGCTTGGTTGGCCAAAAAGGGCGTATGCGTTTTTTCCTGAATATATTCAGGAAAAAACGCATACGCTCTTTTTGGCCAAGGGCATCATTGTCCACGTTTTGCCGCTTTTCATGTGCTTTCAAGGCGATTCGAATCTACCTCCTGAAATCTGTTTCCTGCAATTCTGCCTTGCTTTCAAAGCCTCTTCGTTGCCTTCCCTTAATATATTTGTGGACGAGAGGTATCATTTAAAACTCTGCAGGTTTTTGAATTGCAGTGCCCCTGAGCTCCATTTTTCAACTCGCTTTTTTGGGAGCTGGCCTCAAAGGCGCAGGATTGGTTCAGGCCCTCTTCTGGTTCTGGGGGGCAGGCTGAGCTTGTGCTTAATTCTTCTTCCTGATGGGAAAATAGAGTGACCTGTGCCTGTCCCAACACCTAGAGCTAGTCTCTCATTGGTTCCCCCTCTTCCCGTTCATCCTCAGGACAAATTGCAACCTGTACGGAACAGGAGGTTAAACGTGCTGATTCTCCAAGGAGGGAGATGGCTAGTTAATCGGCTGGAATGGCGAACCCAAGCAAAGGAGATGAGAAATGAGGTGCGTTTTAGAAACCTTTCCCGATCACACGGTGTGCCATCTTCTGGGTTTCTCATGCATGTTTTCGACGTAGGAAGATGCCCTTGAACCTTGAGATTTGGGACCCATGGGATGGATACCATGCAGTATTACTTGAAAGGGTCTGCGTTGGCTCACCCAACCACACCAAACCTCTCAGCCCCAAGAGTGTCCACCCTTATGTCTCAATCAGCTGTGGGTCCAGATATGGTCAATCCAGGTTGCATCACAGCCCCTGAACGAATTTTGTAAGAATTTCTCTCTCTTTCACTGTCTTTGTTTCATGGGTTTTGAAAAGTAATTTATTTTTATAATGGGGTTTAGCTGCTTTTCACGGCTGTGTTTATGCCGTGTTACAGCCCCTTGACTCACTTCCAGAGAGATATCAATACATAGGTTTGAAGATTCTTACTCGTCAGATATATTCTTGTGCGGTGAATAGGGGGTGTTGAGTCCAGTTCACTGAGCAAGGAGTAGGTCTTGTTTATTACATATTGGGTTTATGGAAGGGTATCGGAGCTAATTTGAAACCCTTGTTTTATGCATCACCCCACCTCACCTTTCCCGTTCAGCAGCCATAGTGTGTTTTCTAAACGTGTGACTCTGTTCTGTTTTCTAATTCAGTTCAAGTGTAGCGGTTTTTACATTCCCTCTATAAGTGATATCTTATGATAAGTGTCTTTTTCTGTGTGACTTATTTCACTTAGAGTCCTCGTACCTAAATCCACTCATCGTTCTGCTACTAGCCTTATGACGTTGATTTCATGGCTGAGTGATATTCCATTGTACATGAGGACCCCAACATCTTTATCCATTTTTCTCTTTCCTAGGATATTTAAGGTGTAATGAAGTGGGGGTTCTTGTCAACAGAGCAGCCCTAAATTTTCGGGTGCCTGTGTAATGCTGATTTTTATTTTTCCCAATTTATAGGCCCATGAGTGGAAGTGCCCTATGCTCTCCAAGCTGTGCTTTTTAGATGTTTCAGGACACACTGTACACTTCTCCAGAGTGGCTGTTGGCAATTTATATACCGCCCATCAGCGTAGCAAGGCTCCCATTTCTCCATGGCCGGTCCTGCATTTCTGGTTTGGACACTTTTTTCCGCATGGCCCTTTTGCCTGATGGGAAGCTAGACTTCTTTGTAGCGCTGATTTGCCTTTCCAGGTTGCTTGGTTGGCCAAAAAGGGCGTATGCGTTTTTTCCTGAATATATTCAGGAAAAAACGCATACGCCCTTTTTGGCCAAGGGCATCATTGTCCAAGTTTTGCCGCTTTTCATGTGCTTTCAAGGCGATTCGAATCTACCTCCTGAAATCTGTTTCCTGCAATTCTGCCTTGCTTTCAAATCCTCTTCGTTGCCTTCCCTCAATATATTTGTGGACGAGAGTTATCATTTATAACTCTGCAGGTTTGGGAATTGCAGTGCCCCTGAGTTCCATTTTTCAAGTCGCTTTTTGGGAGCTGGCCGCAAAAGCGCAGGATTGCTTGTGGCCCTCTTCTCGTTCTGGGGGGCAGGCTGAGGCTGTGGTTAATTCTTCTTCCTGATGGGAAAATAGAGTGACCTGTGCCAGTCCCAACCACTAGAGCTAGTCTCTCATTGGTTACCCCTCTTCCCGTTCATCCTCAGGACAAATTGCAACCTGTACGGAACAGGAGGTTAAAGGTGCTGATTCTCCAAGGAGGGAGAAGGCTAGAAAAGGGGCTGCAATGGCGAACCCGAGCACAAGGAGATGAGAAATGAGGTGCTTTTTAGAAACCTTTCCCGATCACACGGTGTGCCATCTTCTGGGATTCTCATGCATGTTTTCGACGTAGGAAGATGCCCTTGAACCTGGAGATTTGGGACCCATGGGATGGGTACCATGCAGTATTACTTTAAAGGGTCTGCGTAGGCTCACCCAACCTCACCAAACCTCTCAGCCCCAAGAGTGTCCACCCATATGTCTCAATCAGCTTTGGGTCCAGATATGGTCAATCCAGGTTGCATCACAGCCCCTGAACGAATTTTGTAAGAATTTCTCTCTCTTTCACTGTCTTTGTTTTATGGGTTTTGAAAAGTAATTTATTTTTATAATGGGGTTTAGCTGCTTTTCACGGCTGTGTTTATGCCGTGTTACAGCCCCTTGACTCACTTCCAGAGAGATATCAATACATAGGTTTGAAGATTCTTACTAGTCAGATATATTCTTGTGCGGTGAATAGGGGGTGTTGAGTCCAGTTCACTGAAAAAGGAATAGGTCTTGTCTCTTACATATTGGGTTTATGGAACGGTATCGGAGCTAATTTGAAACCCTTGTTTTATGCATCACCCCACCTCACCTTTCCCGTTCAGCAGCCATAGTGTGTTTCCTAAACGTGTGACTCTGTTCTGTTTTGCAATTCAGTTCAAGTGTAGCGGTTTTTACATTCCCTCTATAAGTGATATCTTAGGATAAATGTCTTTTTCTGTGTGACTTATTTCACTTAGAATCGTCGTACCTAAATCCACTCATCGTGCTGCTACTAGCCTTATGACGTTGATTTCATGGCTGAGTGATATTCCATTGTACATGATGACCCCAACTTCTTTATCCATTTTTCTCTTTCCTAGGATATTTAAGGTGTAATGAAGTGGGGGTTCTTGTCAACAGAGCAGCCCTAAACTTTGGGGTGCCTGTGTCTTGCTGATTTTTAGTTTTCCCAATTTATACGCCCATGAGTGGAAGTGCCCTATGCTCTCCAAGCTGTGTTTTTTAGATGTTTCAGGACACACCGTACACTTCTCCAGAGTGGCTGTTGGCAATTTACATCCTAACCATCAGCGTAGCAAGGCTCCCATTTCTCCATGGCCGGTCCTGCATTTCTGCTTTGGACACTTTTTTCCTCATGGCCCTTTTGCCCGCTGGGAAGCCAGACTTCTTTGGAGCGCTGATTTGCCTTTCCAGGTTGCTTGGTTGGCCAAAAAGGGCGTATGCGTTTTTTCCTGAATATATTCAGGAAAAAACGCATACGCCCTTTTTGGCCAAGGGCATCATTGTCCACGTTTTGCCGCTTTTCATGTGCTTTCAAGGCGATTCGAATCTACCTCCTGAAATCTGTTTCCTGCAATTCTGCCTTGCTTTCAAATCCTCTTCGTTGCCTTCCCTCAATATATTTGTAGACGAGAGTTATCATTTATAACTCTGCAGGTTTGTGAATTGTAGTGCCCCTGAGCTCCATTTTTCAAGTCGCTTATTTGGGAGCTGGCCGCAAAAGCGCTGGATTGGTTCAGGCCCTCTTCTGGTTCTGGGGGGCAGGTTGAGCCTGTGGTTAATTCTTCTTCCTGATTGGAAAATAGAGTAAACTCTGCCTGTCCCAACACCTAGAGATAGTGTCTCATTGGTTCCCCCTCTTCCCGTTCATCCTCAGGACAAATTGCAACCTGTACGGAACAGGATGTTAAAGGTGCTGATTCTCCAAGGAGGGAGATGGCTAGTAAAGTGGCTAGAATGGCGAACCTGAGCACAAGGAGATGAGAAATGAGGTGCGTTTTGGAAACCTTTCCCGATCACACGGTGTACCATCTTCTGGGTTTCTCATGCATGTTATTGATGTAGGAAGATGCCCTTGAACCTGGAGATTTGGGACCCATGGGATGGGTACCATGCAGTATTACTTGAAAGGGTCTGCGTTGGCTCACCCAACCTCACCAAACCTCTCAGCCCCAAGAGTGTCCACCCTTATGTCTCAATCAGCTGTGGGTCTAGATATGGTCAATCCAGGTTGCATCACAGTCCCTGAACTAATTTTGTAAGAATTTCTCTCTCTTTCACTGTCTTTGTTTCACGGGTTTTGAAAAGTAATTTATTTTTATAATGGGGTTTAGCTGCTTTTCACGGCTGTGTTTATGCCGCTTTACACCCCCTTGACTCACTTACAGAGAGATATCAATACATAGGTTTGAAGATTCTTACTAGTCAGATATATTCTTGTGCGGTGAATAGGGGGTGTTGAGTCCAGTTCACTGAGCAAGGAGTAGGTCTTGTCTATTACATATTGGGTTTATGGAAGGGTATCGGAGCTAATTTGAAACCCTTGTTTTATGCATCACCCCACCTCACCTTTCCCGTTCAGCAGCCATAGTGTGTTTTCTAAACGTGTGACTCTGTTCTGTTTTGTAATTCAGTTCAAGTGTAGCGGTTTTTACATTCCCTCTATAAGTGATATCTTATGATAAGTGTCTTTTTCTGTGTGACTTATTTCACTTAGAATCGTCGTACCTAAATCCACTCATCGTGCTGCTAGTAGCCTTATGACGTTGATTTCATGGCTGAGTGATATTCCATTGTACATGAGGACCCCAACTTCTTTATCCATTTTTCTCTTTCCTAGGAAATTTAAGGTGTAATGAAGTGGGGGTTCTTGTCAACAGAGCAGCCCTAAACTTTGGGGTGCCTGTGTCTTGCTGATGTTTAGTTTTCCCAATTTATACGCCCATGAGTGGAAGTGCCCTATGCTCTCCAAGCTGTGTTTTTTAGATGTTTCAGGACACACTGTACACTTCTCCAGAGTGGCTGTTGGCAATTTACATCCTACCCATCAGCGTAGCAAGGCTCCCATTTCTCCATGGCCGGTTCTGCATTTCTGGTTTTGACACTTTTTTCCGCATGGTGCTTTTGCCCGCTGAGAAGCGAGACTTCTTTGTAGCACTGATTTGCCTTTCCAGGTGGCTTGGTTGGCCAAAAAGGGCGTATGCGTTTTTCCCTGAATATATTCAGGAAAAAACGCATACGCCCTTTTTGGCCAAGGGCATCATTGTCCACGTTTTGCCGCTTTTCAGGTGCTTTCAAGGCGATTCGAATCTACCTCCTGAAATCTGTTTCCTGCAATTCTGCCTTGCTTTCAAATCCTCTTCGTTGCCTTCCCTCAATATATTTGTGGAAGAGAGTTATCATTTATAACTCTGCAGGTTTGTGAATTGTAGTGCCCCTGAGCTCCATTTTTCAAGTCGCTTTTTTGGGAGCTGGCCGCAAAAGCGCAGGATTGCTTCAGGCCCTCTGCTGGTTCTCAGGGGCAGGCTGAGGCTGTGGTTAATTCTTCTTCCTGATGGGAAAATAGAGGGACCTGTGCGTGTCCCAACCACTAGAGCTAGTCTCTCATTGGTTCCCCCACTTCCCGTTCATGATCAGGACAATTTGCAACCTGTATGGAACAGGAGGTTAAAGGTACTGATTCTCCAAGGAGGGAGATGGCTAGTAAAGGGGCTGCAATGGAGAACCCGAGCACAAGGAGATGAGAAATGAGGTGCGTTTTAGAAACCTATCCCGATCACACGGTGTACCATCTTCTGGGTTTCTCATGCCTGTTTTCGATGTAGGAAGATGCCCTTGAACCTGCAGATTTGGGACCCATGGGATGGGTACACTGCAGTATTACTTGAAAGGGTCTGCGTTGGCTCACCCAACCTCACCGAACCTCTCAGCCCCAAGAGTGTCCACCCTTATGTCTCAATCAGCTGTGGGTCTAGATATGGTCAATCCAGGTTGCATCACAGCCCCTGAACGAATTTTGTAAGAATTTCTCTCTCTTTCACTGTCTTTGTTTCACTGGTTTTTAAAAGTAATTTATTTTTATAATGGGGTTTAGCTGCTTTTCACGGCTGTGTTTATGCCGCTTTACACCCCCTTGACTCACTTACAGAGAGATATCAATACATAGGTTTGAAGATTCTTACTAGTCAGATATATTCTTGTGTGGTGAATAGGGGGTGTTGAGTCCAGTTCACTGAAAAAGGAATAGGTCTTGTCTCTTACATATTGGGTTTATGGAACGGTATCTGAGCTAATTTGAAACCCTTGTTTTATGCATCACCCCACCTCACCTTTCCCGTTCAGCAGCCATAGTGTGTTTTCTAAACGTCTGACTCTGTTCTGTTTTGCCATTCAGTTCAAGTGTAGCAGTTTTTACATTCCCTCTATAAGTGATATCTTATGATAAGTGTCTTTTTCTGTGTGACTTATTTCACTTAGAATCGTCGTACCTAAATCCACTCATCGTGCTGCTACTAGCCTTATGACGTTGATTTCATGGCTGAGTGATATTCCATTGTACATGAGGTCCACAACTTCTTTATCCATTTTTCTCTTTCCTAGGATATTTAAGGTGTAATGAAGTGGCGGTTCTTGTCAACAGAGCAGCCCTAAACTTTGGGGTGCCTGTGTCTTGCTGATTTTTAGTTTTCCCAATTTATACGCCCATGAGTGGAAGTGCCCTATGCTCTCCAAGCTGTGTTTTTTATATGTTTCAGAACACACCGTACACTTCTCCAGAGTGGTTGTTGGCAATTTACATCCCACCCATCAGCGTAGCAAGGCTCCCATTTCTCCATGGCCGGTCCTGCATTTCTGGTTTGGACACTTTTTTCCGCATGGCCCTTTTTCCCCCTGAGAAGCGAAACTTCTTTGTAGCAATGATTTGCCTTTCCAGGTTGCTTGGTTGGCCAAAAAGGGCGTATGCGTTTTTTCCTGAATATATTCAGGAAAAAATGCATACGCCCTTTTTGGCCAAGGGCATCATTGTCCACGTTTTGCCGCTTTTCATGTGCTTTCAAGGCGATTCGAATCTACCTCCTGAAATCTGTTTCCTGCAATTCTGCCTTGCTTTCAAAGCCTCTTCGTTGCCTTCCCTTAATATATTTGTGGACGAGAGGTATCATTTAAAACTCTGCAGGTTTGTGAATTGCAGTGCCCCTGAGCTCCATTTTTCAACTCGCTTTTTTGGGAGCTGGCCGCAAAAGCGCAGGATTGCTTCAGGCCCTCTTCTGGTTCTGGGGGGCAGGCTGAGCTTGTGCTTAATTCTTCTTCCTGATGGGAAAATAGAGTGACCTGTGCCTGTCCCAACACCTAGAGCTAGTCTCTCATTGGTTCCCCCTCTTCCCGTTCATCCTCCGGACAAATTGCAACCTGTACGGAACAGGAGGTTAAAGGTGCTGATTCTCCAAGGATGGAGATGGCTAGTAAATCGGCTGGAATGGCGAACCCGAGCAAAGGAGATGAGAAATGAGGTGCGTTTTAGAAACCTATCCCGATCACACGGTGTGCCATCTTCTGGGTTTCCCATGCATGTTTTCGATGTAGGAAGATGCCCTTGAACCTGGAGATTTGGGACCCATGGGATGGGTACCCTGCAGTATTACTTGAAAGGGTCTGCGTTGGCTCACCCAACCTCACCGAACCTCTCAGCCCCAAGAGTGTCCACCCTTATGTCTCAATCAGCTGTGGGTCTAGATATGGTCAATCCAGGTTGCATCACAGCCCCTGAACGAATTTTGTAAG
Source organism: Balaenoptera acutorostrata (assembly GCF_949987535.1). Classification (NCBI taxonomy): domain Eukaryota; kingdom Metazoa; phylum Chordata; class Mammalia; order Artiodactyla; family Balaenopteridae; genus Balaenoptera; species Balaenoptera acutorostrata. Next base: position 930,104 of record NW_026646121.1, read on the forward strand.
AATTTCTCTCTCTTTCACTGTCTTTGTTTCACTGGTTTTTAAAAGTAATTTATTTTTATAATGGGGTTTAGCTGCTTTTCACGGCTGTGTTTATGCCGCTTTACACCCCCTTGACTCACTTACAGAGAGATATCAATACATAGGTTTGAAGATTCTTACTAGTCAGATATATTCTTGTGCGGTGAATAGGGGGTGTTGAGTCCAGTTCACTGAAAAAGGAATAGGTCTTGTCTCTTACATATTGGGTTTATGGAACGGTATCTGAGCTAATTTGAAACCCTTGTTTTATGCATCACCCCACCTCACCTTTCCCGTTCAGCAGCCATAGTGTGTTTTCTAAACGTCTGACTCTGTTCTGTTTTGCAATTCAGTTCAAGTGTAGCGGTTTTTACATTCCCTCTATAAGTGATATCTTATGATAAGTGTCTTTTTCTGTGTGACTTATTTCACTTAGAATCGTCGTACCTAAATCCACTCATCGTGCTGCTACTATCCTTATGACGTTGATTTCATGGCTGAGTGATATTCCATTGTACATGAGGACCACAACTTCTTTATCCATTTTTCTCTTTCCTAGGATATTTAAGGTGTAATGAAGTGGGGGTTCTTGTCAACAGAGCAGCCCTAAACTTTGGGGTGCCTGTGTCTTGCTGATTTTTAGTTTTCCCAATTTATACGCCCATGAGTGGAAGTGCCCTATGCTCTCCAAGCTGTGTTTTTTAGATGTTTCAGGACACACTGTACACTTCTCCAGAGTGGCTGTTGGCAATTTACATCCTACCCATCAGCGTAGCAAGGCTCCCATTTCTCCATGGCCGGTTCTGCATTTCTGGTTTTGACACTTTTTTCCGCATGGTGCTTTTGCCCGCTGAGAAGCGAGACTTCTTTGTAGCACTGATTTGCCTTTTCAGGTGGCTTGGTTGGCCAAAAAGGGCGTATGCGTTTTTCCCTGAATATATTCAGGAAAAAACGCATACGCCCTTTTTGGCCAAGGGCATCATTGTCCACGTTTTGCCGCTTTTCAGGTGCTTTCAAGGCGATTCGAATCTACCTCCTGAAATCTGTTTCCTGCAATTCTGCCTTGCTTTCAAATCCTCTTCGTTGCCTTCCCTCAATATATTTGTGGAAGAGAGTTATCATTTATAACTCTGCAGGTTTGTGAATTGTAGTGCCCCTGAGCTCCATTTTTCAAGTCGCTTTTTTGGGAGCTGGCCGCAAAAGTGCAGGATTGCTTCAGGCCCTCTGCTGGTTCTCAGGGGCAGGCTGAGGCTGTGGTTAATTCTTCTTCCTGATGGGAAAATAGAGGGACCTGTGCGTGTCCCAACCACTAGAGCTAGTCTCTCATTGGTTCCCCCACTTCCCGTTCATGATCAGGACAATTTGCAACCTGTATGGAACAGGAGGTTAAAGGTACTGATTCTCCAAGGAGGGAGATGGCTAGTAAAGGGGCTGCAATGGAGAACCCGAGCACAAGGAGATGAGAAATGAGGTGCGTTTTAGAAACCTATCCCGATCACACGGTGTACCATCTTCTGGGTTTCTCATGCCTGTTTTCGATGTAGGAAGATGCCCTTGAACCTGCAGATTTGGGACCCATGGGATGGGTACACTGCAGTATTACTTGAAAGGGTCTGCGTTGGCTCACCCAACCTCACCGAACCTCTCAGCCCCAAGAGTGTCCACCCTTATGTCTCAATCAGCTGTGGGTCTAGATATGGTCAATCCAGGTTGCATCACAGCCCCTGAACGAATTTTGTAAGAATTTCTCTCTCTTTCACTGTCTTTGTTTCACTGGTTTTTAAAAGTAATTTATTTTTATAATGGGGTTTAGCTGCTTTTCACGGCTGTGTTTATGCCGCTTTACACCCCCTTGACTCACTTACAGAGAGATATCAATACATAGGTTTGAAGATTCTTACTAGTCAGATATATTCTTGTGTGGTGAATAGGGGGTGTTGAGTCCAGTTCACTGAAAAAGGAATAGGTCTTGTCTCTTACATATTGGGTTTATGGAACGGTATCTGAGCTAATTTGAAACCCTTGTTTTATGCATCACCCCACCTCACCTTTCCCGTTCAGCAGCCATAGTGTGTTTTCTAAACGTCTGACTCTGTTCTGTTTTGCCATTCAGTTCAAGTGTAGCAGTTTTTACATTCCCTCTATAAGTGATATCTTATGATAAGTGTCTTTTTCTGTGTGACTTATTTCACTTAGAATCGTCGTACCTAAATCCACTCATCGTGCTGCTACTAGCCTTATGACGTTGATTTCATGGCTGAGTGATATTCCATTGTACATGAGGTCCACAACTTCTTTATCCATTTTTCTCTTTCCTAGGATATTTAAGGTGTAATGAAGTGGCGGTTCTTGTCAACAGAGCAGCCCTAAACTTTGGGGTGCCTGTGTCTTGCTGATTTTTAGTTTTCCCAATTTATACGCCCATGAGTGGAAGTGCCCTATGCTCTCCAAGCTGTGTTTTTTATATGTTTCAGAACACACCGTACACTTCTCCAGAGTGGTTGTTGGCAATTTACATCCCACCCATCAGCGTAGCAAGGCTCCCATTTCTCCATGGCCGGTCCTGCATTTCTGGTTTGGACACTTTTTTCCGCATGGCCCTTTTTCCCCCTGAGAAGCGAAACTTCTTTGTAGCAATGATTTGCCTTTCCAGGTTGCTTGGTTGGCCAAAAAGGGCGTATGCGTTTTTTCCTGAATATATTCAGGAAAAAATGCATACGCCCTTTTTGGCCAAGGGCATCATTGTCCACGTTTTGCCGCTTTTCATGTGCTTTCAAGGCGATTCGAATCTACCTCCTGAAATCTGTTTCCTGCAATTCTGCCTTGCTTTCAAAGCCTCTTCGTTGCCTTCCCTTAATATATTTGTGGACGAGAGGTATCATTTAAAACTCTGCAGGTTTGTGAATTGCAGTGCCCCTGAGCTCCATTTTTCAACTCGCTTTTTTGGGAGCTGGCCGCAAAAGCGCAGGATTGCTTCAGGCCCTCTTCTGGTTCTGGGGGGCAGGCTGAGCTTGTGCTTAATTCTTCTTCCTGATGGGAAAATAGAGTGACCTGTGCCTGTCCCAACACCTAGAGCTAGTCTCTCATTGGTTCCCCCTCTTCCCGTTCATCCTCCGGACAAATTGCAACCTGTACGGAACAGGAGGTTAAAGGTGCTGATTCTCCAAGGATGGAGATGGCTAGTAAATCGGCTGGAATGGCGAACCCGAGCAAAGGAGATGAGAAATGAGGTGCGTTTTAGAAACCTATCCCGATCACACGGTGTGCCATCTTCTGGGTTTCCCATGCATGTTTTCGATGTAGGAAGATGCCCTTGAACCTGGAGATTTGGGACCCATGGGATGGGTACCCTGCAGTATTACTTGAAAGGGTCTGCGTTGGCTCACCCAACCTCACCGAACCTCTCAGCCCCAAGAGTGTCCACCCTTATGTCTCAATCAGCTGTGGGTCTAGATATGGTCAATCCAGGTTGCATCACAGCCCCTGAACGAATTTTGTAAGAATTTCTCTCTCTTTCACTGTCTTTGTTTCACTGGTTTTTAAAAGTAATTTATTTTTATAATGGGGTTTAGCTGCTTTTCACGGCTGTGTTTATGCCGCTTTACACCCCCTTGACTCACTTACAGAGAGATATCAATACATAGGTTTGAAGATTCTTACTAGTCAGATATATTCTTGTGCGGTGAATAGGGGGTGTTGAGTCCAGTTCACTGAAAAAGGAATAGGTCTTGTCTCTTACATATTGGGTTTATGGAACGGTATCTGAGCTAATTTGAAACCCTTGTTTTATGCATCACCCCACCTCACCTTTCCCGTTCAGCAGCCATAGTGTGTTTTCTAAACGTCTGACTCTGTTCTGCTTTGCAATTCAGTTCAAGTGTAGCGGTTTTTACATTCCCTCTATAAGTGATATCTTATGATAAGTGTCTTTTTCTGTGTGACTTATTTCACTTAGAATCGTCGTACCTAAATCCACTCATCGTGCTGCTACTATCCTTATGACGTTGATTTCATGGCTGAGTGATATTCCATTGTACATGAGGACCCCAACTTCTTTATCCATTTTTCTCTTTCCTAGGAAATTTAAGGTGTAATGAAGTGGGGGTTCTTGTCAACAGAGCAGCCCTAAACTTTGGGGTGCCTGTGTCTTGCTGATGTTTAGTTTTCCCAATTTATACGCCCATGAGTGGAAGTGCCCTATGCTCTCCAAGCTGTGTTTTTTAGATGTTTCAGGACACACTGTACACTTCTCCAGAGTGGCTGTTGGCAATTTACATCCTACCCATCAGCGTAGCAAGGCTCCCATTTCTCCATGGCCGGTTCTGCATTTCTGGTTTTGACACTTTTTTCCGCATGGTGCTTTTGCCCGCTGAGAAGCGAGACTTCTTTGTAGCACTGATTTGCCTTTCCAGGTGGCTTGGTTGGCCAAAAAGGGCGTATGCGTTTTTCCCTGAATATATTCAGGAAAAAACGCATACGCCCTTTTTGGCCAAGGGCATCATTGTCCACGTTTTGCCGCTTTTCAGGTGCTTTCAAGGCGATTCGAATCTACCTCCTGAAATCTGTTTCCTGCAATTCTGCCTTGCTTTCAAATCCTCTTCGTTGCCTTCCCTCAATATATTTGTGGAAGAGAGTTATCATTTATAACTCTGCAGGTTTGTGAATTGTAGTGCCCCTGAGCTCCATTTTTCAAGTCGCTTTTTTGGGAGCTGGCCGCAAAAGCGCAGGATTGCTTCAGGCCCTCTGCTGGTTCTCAGGGGCAGGCTGAGGCTGTGGTTAATTCTTCTTCCTGATGGGAAAATAGAGGGACCTGTGCGTGTCCCAACCACTAGAGCTAGTCTCTCATTGGTTCCCCCACTTCCCGTTCATGATCAGGACAATTTGCAACCTGTATGGAACAGGAGGTTAAAGGTACTGATTCTCCAAGGAGGGAGATGGCTAGTAAAGGGGCTGCAATGGAGAACCCGAGCACAAGGAGATGAGAAATGAGGTGCGTTTTAGAAACCTATCCCGATCACACGGTGTACCATCTTCTGGGTTTCTCATGCCTGTTTTCGATGTAGGAAGATGCCCTTGAACCTGCAGATTTGGGACCCATGGGATGGGTACACTGCAGTATTACTTGAAAGGGTCTGCGTTGGCTCACCCAACCTCACCGAACCTCTCAGCCCCAAGAGTGTCCACCCTTATGTCTCAATCAGCTGTGGGTCTAGATATGGTCAATCCAGGTTGCATCACAGCCCCTGAACGAATTTTGTAAGAATTTCTCTCTCTTTCACTGTCTTTGTTTCACTGGTTTTTAAAAGTAATTTATTTTTATAATGGGGTTTAGCTGCTTTTCACGGCTGTGTTTATGCCGCTTTACACCCCCTTGACTCACTTACAGAGAGATATCAATACATAGGTTTGAAGATTCTTACTAGTCAGATATATTCTTGTGTGGTGAATAGGGGGTGTTGAGTCCAGTTCACTGAAAAAGGAATAGGTCTTGTCTCTTACATATTGGGTTTATGGAACGGTATCTGAGCTAATTTGAAACCCTTGTTTTATGCATCACCCCACCTCACCTTTCCCGTTCAGCAGCCATAGTGTGTTTTCTAAACGTCTGACTCTGTTCTGTTTTGCCATTCAGTTCAAGTGTAGCAGTTTTTACATTCCCTCTATAAGTGATATCTTATGATAAGTGTCTTTTTCTGTGTGACTTATTTCACTTAGAATCGTCGTACCTAAATCCACTCATCGTGCTGCTACTAGCCTTATGACGTTGATTTCATGGCTGAGTGATATTCCATTGTACATGAGGTCCACAACTTCTTTATCCATTTTTCTCTTTCCTAGGATATTTAAGGTGTAATGAAGTGGCGGTTCTTGTCAACAGAGCAGCCCTAAACTTTGGGGTGCCTGTGTCTTGCTGATTTTTAGTTTTCCCAATTTATACGCCCATGAGTGGAAGTGCCCTATGCTCTCCAAGCTGTGTTTTTTATATGTTTCAGAACACACCGTACACTTCTCCAGAGTGGTTGTTGGCAATTTACATCCCACCCATCAGCGTAGCAAGGCTCCCATTTCTCCATGGCCGGTCCTGCATTTCTGGTTTGGACACTTTTTTCCGCATGGCCCTTTTTCCCCCTGAGAAGCGAAACTTCTTTGTAGCAATGATTTGCCTTTCCAGGTTGCTTGGTTGGCCAAAAAGGGCGTATGCGTTTTTTCCTGAATATATTCAGGAAAAAATGCATACGCCCTTTTTGGCCAAGGGCATCATTGTCCACGTTTTGCCGCTTTTCATGTGCTTTCAAGGCGATTCGAATCTACCTCCTGAAATCTGTTTCCTGCAATTCTGCCTTGCTTTCAAAGCCTCTTCGTTGCCTTCCCTTAATATATTTGTGGACGAGAGGTATCATTTAAAACTCTGCAGGTTTGTGAATTGCAGTGCCCCTGAGCTCCATTTTTCAACTCGCTTTTTTGGGAGCTGGCCGCAAAAGCGCAGGATTGCTTCAGGCCCTCTTCTGGTTCTGGGGGGCAGGCTGAGCTTGTGCTTAATTCTTCTTCCTGATGGGAAAATAGAGTGACCTGTGCCTGTCCCAACACCTAGAGCTAGTCTCTCATTGGTTCCCCCTCTTTCCGTTCATCCTCAGGACAAATTGCAACCTGTACGGAACAGGAGGTTAAAGGTGCTGATTCTCCAAGGATGGAGATGGCTAGTAAATCGGCTGGAATGGCGAACCCGAGCAAAGGAGATGAGAAATGAGGTGCGTTTTAGAAACCTATCCCGATCACACGGTGTGCCATCTTCTGGGTTTCCCATGCATGTTTTCGATGTAGGAAGATGCCCTTGAACCTGGAGATTTGGGACCCATGGGATGGGTACCCTGCAGTATTACTTGAAAGGGTCTGCGTTGGCTCACCCAACCTCACCGAACCTCTCAGCCCCAAGAGTGTCCACCCTTATGTCTCAATCAGCTGTGGGTCTAGATATGGTCAATCCAGGTTGCATCACAGCCCCTGAACGAATTTTGTAAGAATTTCTCTCTCTTTCACTGTCTTTGTTTCACTGGTTTTTAAAAGTAATTTATTTTTATAATGGGGTTTAGCTGCTTTTCACGGCTGTGTTTATGCCGCTTTACACCCCCTTGACTCACTTACAGAGAGATATCAATACATAGGTTTGAAGATTCTTACTAGTCAGATATATTCTTGTGCGGTGAATAGGGGGTGTTGAGTCCAGTTCACTGAAAAAGGAATAGGTCTTGTCTCTTACATATTGGGTTTATGGAACGGTATCTGAGCTAATTTGAAACCCTTGTTTTATGCATCACCCCACCTCACCTTTCCCGTTCAGCAGCCATAGTGTGTTTTCTAAACGTCTGACTCTGTTCTGTTTTGCAATTCAGTTCAAGTGTAGCGGTTTTTACATTCCCTCTATAAGTGATATCTTATGATAAGTGTCTTTTTCTGTGTGACTTATTTCACTTAGAATCGTCGTACCTAAATCCACTCATCGTGCTGCTACTATCCTTATGACGTTGATTTCATGGCTGAGTGATATTCCATTGTACATGAGGACCACAACTTCTTTATCCATTTTTCTCTTTCCTAGGATATTTAAGGTGTAATGAAGTGGGGGTTCTTGTCAACAGAGCAGCCCTAAACTTTGGGGTGCCTGTGTCTTGCTGATTTTTAGTTTTCCCAATTTATACGCCCATGAGTGGAAGTGCCCTATGCTCTCCAAGCTGTGTTTTTTAGATGTTTCAGAACACACCGTACACTTCTCCAGAGTGGCTGTTGGCCATTTACATCCCACCCATCAGCGTAGCAAGGCTCCCATTTCTCCATGGCCGGTCCTGCATTTCTGGTTTGGACACTTTTTTCCGCATGGCCCTTTTGCCCGCTCTGAAGCGAGACTTCTTTGGAGCGCTGATTTGCCTTTCCAGGTTGCTTGGTTGGGCAAAAAGGGCGTATGCGTTTTTTCCTGAATATATTCAGGAAAAAACGCATACGCCCTTTTTGGCCAAGGGCATCATTGTCCACGTTTTGCCGCTTTTCATGTGCTTTCAAGGCGATTCGAATCTACCTCCTGAAATCTGTTTCCTGCAATTCTGCCTTGCTTTCAAAGCCTCTTCGTTGCCTTCCCTTAATATATTTGTGGACGAGAGGTATCATTTAAAACTCTGCAGGTTTTTGAATTGCAGTGCCCCTGAGCTCCATTTTTCAACTCGCTTTTTTGGGAGCTGGCCTCAAAGGCGCAGGATTGCTTCAGGCCCTCTTCTGGTTCTGGGGGGCAGGCTGAGCTTGTGCTTAATTCTTCTTCCTGATGGGAAAATAGAGTGACCTGTGCCTGTCCCAACACCTAGAGCTAGTCTCTCATTGGTTCCCCCTCTTCCCGTTCATCCTCAGGACAAATTGCAACCTGTACGGAACAGGAGGTTAAAGGTGCTGATTCTCCAAGGAGGGAGATGGCTAGTAAATCAGCTGGAATGGCGAACCCAAGCAAAGGAGATGAGAAATGAGGTGCGTTTTAGAAACCTTTCCCGATCACACGGTTTACCATCTTCTGGGTTTCTCATGCCTGTTTTCGATGTAGGAAGAATCACTTGAACCTGGAGATTTGGGACCCATGGGATGGGTACCATGCAGTATTACTTGAAAGGGTCTGCGTTGGCTCACCCAACCTCACCGAACCTCTCAGCCCCAAGAGTGTCCACCCTTATGTCTCAATCAGCTGTGGGTCTAGATATGGTCAATCCAGGTTGCATCACAGCCCCTGAACGAATTTTGTAAGAATTTCTCTCTCTTTCACTGTCTTTGTTTCACGGGTTTTGAAAAGTAATTTATTTTTATAATGGGGTTTAGCTGCTTTTCACGGCTGTGTTTATGCCGCTTTACACCCCCTTGACTCACTTACAGAGAGATATCAATACATAGGTTTGAAGATTCTTACTAGTCAGATATATTCTTGTGCGGTGAATAGGGGGTGTTGAGTCCAGTTCACTGAAAAAGGAATAGGTCTTGTCTCTTACATATTGGGTTTATGGAACGGTATCTGAGCTAATTTGAAACCCTTGTTTTATGCATCACCCCACCTCACCTTTCCCGTTCAGCAGCCATAGTGTGTTTTCTAAACGTCTGACTCTGTTCTGTTTTGCAATTCAGTTCAAGTGTAGCGGTTTTTACATTCCCTCTATAAGTGATATCTTATGATAAGTGTCTTTTTCTGTGTGACTTATTTCACTTAGAATCGTCGTACCTAAATCCACTCATCGTGCTGCTACTAGCCTTATGACGTTGATTTCATGGCTGAGTGATATTCCATTGTACATGAGGACCACAACTTCTTTATCCATTTTTCTCTTTCCTAGGATATTTAAGGTGTAATGAAGTGGGGGTTCTTGTCAACAGAGCAGCCCTAAACTTTGGGGTGCCTGTGTCTTGCTGATTTTTAGTTTTCCCAATTTATACGCCCATGAGTGGAAGTGCCCTATGCTCTCCAAGCTGTGTTTTTTAGATGTTTCAGAACACACCGTACACTTCTCCAGAGTGGCTGTTGGCCATTTACATCCCACCCATCAGCGTAGCAAGGCTCCCATTTCTCCATGGCCGGTCCTGCATTTCTGGTTTGGACACTTTTTTCCGCATGGCCCTTTTGCCCGCTCTGAAGCGAGACTTCTTTGGAGCGCTGATTTGCCTTTCCAGGTTGCTTGGTTGGGCAAAAAGGGCGTATGCGTTTTTTCCTGAATATATTCAGGAAAAAACGCATACGCCCTTTTTGGCCAAGGGCATCATTGTCCACGTTTTGCCGCTTTTCATGTGCTTTCAAGGCGATTCGAATCTACCTCCTGAAATCTGTTTCCTGCAATTCTGCCTTGCTTTCAAAGCCTCTTCGTTGCCTTCCCTTAATATATTTGTGGACGAGAGGTATCATTTAAAACTCTGCAGGTTTGTGAATTGCAGTGCCCCTGAGCTCCATTTTTCAACTCGCTTTTTTGGGAGCTGGCCGCAAAGGCGCAGGATTGCTTCAGGCCCTCTTCTGGTTCTGGGGGGCAGGCTGAGCTTGTGCTTAATTCTTCTTCCTGATGGGAAAATAGAGTGACCTGTGCCTGTCCCAACACCTAGAGCTAGTCTCTCATTGGTTCCCCCTCTTCCCGTTCATCCTCAGGACAAATTGCAACCTGTACGGAACAGGAGGTTAAAGGTGCTGATTCTCCAAGGAGGGAGATGGCTAGTAAATCGGCTGGAATGGCGAACCCAAGCAAAGGAGATGAGAAATGAGGTGCGTTTTAGAAACCTTTCCCGATCACACGGTGTGCCATCTTCTGGGTTTCTCATGCATGTTTTCGACGTAGGAAGATGCCCTTGAACCTTGAGATTTGGGACCCATGGGATGGATACCATGCAGTATTACTTTAAAGGGTCTGCGTTGGCTCACCCAACCACACCAAACCTCTCAGCCCCAAGAGTGTCCACCCTTATGTCTCAATCAGCTGTGGGTCCAGATATGGTCAATCCAGGTTGCATCACAGCCCCTGAACGAATTTTGTAAGAATTTCTCTCTCTTTCACTGTCTTTGTTTCATGGGTTTTGAAAAGTAATTTATTTTTATAATGGGGTTTAGCTGCTTTTCACGGCTGTGTTTATGCCGTGTTACAGCCCCTTGACTCACTTCCAGAGAGATATCAATACATAGGTTTGAAGATTCTTACTCGTCAGATATATTCTTGTGCGGTGAATAGGGGGTGTTGAGTCCAGTTCACTGAGCAAGGAGTAGGTCTTGTTTATTACATATTGGGTTTATGGAAGGGTATCGGAGCTAATTTGAAACCCTTGTTTTATGCATCACCCCACCTCACCTTTCCCGTTCAGCAGCCATAGTGTGTTTTCTAAACGTGTGACTCTGTTCTGTTTTCTAATTCAGTTCAAGTGTAGCGGTTTTTACATTCCCTCTATAAGTGATATCTTATGATAAGTGTCTTTTTCTGTGTGACTTATTTCACTTAGAGTCCTCGTACCTAAATCCACTCATCGTTCTGCTACTAGCCTTATGACGTTGATTTCATGGCTGAGTGATAATCCATTGTACATGAGGACCCCAACATCTTTATCCATTTTTCTCTTTCCTAGGATATTTAAGGTGTAATGAAGTGGGGGTTCTTGTCAACAGAGCAGCCCTAAATTTTCGGGTGCCTGTGTAATGCTGATTTTTATTTTTCCCAATTTATAGGCCCATGAGTGGAAGTGCCCTATGCTCTCCAAGCTGTGCTTTTTAGATGTTTCAGGACACACTGTACACTTCTCCAGAGTGGCTGTTGGCAATTTATATACCGCCCATCAGCGTAGCAAGGCTCCCATTTCTCCATGGCCGGTCCTGCATTTCTGGTTTGGACACTTTTTTCCGCATGGCCCTTTTGCCTGATGGGAAGCTAGACTTCTTTGTAGCGCTGATTTGCCTTTCCAGGTTGCTTGGTTGGCCAAAAAGGGCGTATGCGTTTTTTCCTGAATATATTCAGGAAAAAACGCATACGCCCTTTTTGGCCAAGGGCATCATTGTCCAAGTTTTGCCGCTTTTCATGTGCTTTCAAGGCGATTCGTATCTACCTCCTGAAATCTGTTTCCTGCAATTCTGCCTTGCTTTCAAATCCTCTTCGTTGCCTTCCCTCAATATATTTGTGGACGAGAGTTATCATTTATAACTCTGCAGGTTTGGGAATTGCAGAGCCCCTGAGTTCCATTTTTCAAGTCGCTTTTTGGGAGCTGGCCGCAAAAGCGCAGGATTGCTTTTGGCCCTCTTCTCGTTCTGGGGGGCAGGCTGAGGCTGTGGTTAATTCTTCTTCCTGATGGGAAAATAGAGTGACCTGTGCCAGTCCCAACCACTAGAGCTAGTCTCTCATTGGTTACCCCTCTTCCCGTTCATCCTCAGGACAAATTGCAACCTGTACGGAACAGGAGGTTAAAGGTGCTGATTCTCCAAGGAGGGAGAAGGCTAGAAAAGGGGCTGCAATGGCGAACCCGAGCACAAGGAGATGAGAAATGAGGTGCTTTTTAGAAACCTTTCCCGATCACACGGTGTGCCATCTTCTGGGATTCTCATGCATGTTTTCGACGTAGGAAGATGCCCTTGAACCTGGAGATTTGGGACCCATGGGATGGGTACCATGCAGTATTACTTTAAAGGGTCTGCGTTGGCTCACCCAACCTCACCAAACCTCTCAGCCCCAAGAGTGTCCACCCATATGTCTCAATCAGCTTTGGGTCCAGATATGGTCAATCCAGGTTGCATCACAGCCCCTGAACGAATTTTGTAAGAATTTCTCTCTCTTTCACTGTCTTTGTTTTATGGGTTTTGAAAAGTAATTTATTTTTATAATGGGGTTTAGCTGCTTTTCACGGCTGTGTTTATGCCTTGTTACAGCCCCTTGACTCACTTCCAGAGAGATATCAATACATAGGTTTGAAGATTCTTACTAGTCAGATATATTCTTGTGCGGTGAATAGGGGGTGTTGAGTCCAGTTCACTGAAAAAGGAATAGGTCTTGTCTCTTACATATTGGGTTTATGGAACGGTATCAGAGCTAATTTGAAACCCTTGTTTTATGCATCACCCCACCTCACCTTTCCCGTTCAGCAGCCATAGTGTGTTTCCTAAACGTGTGACTCTGTTCTGTTTTGCAATTCAGTTCAAGTGTAGCGGTTTTTACATTCCCTCTATAAGTGATATCTTAGGATAAATGTCTTTTTCTGTGTGACTTATTTCACTTAGAATCGTCGTACCTAAATCCACTCATCGTGCTGCTACTAGCCTTATGACGTTGATTTCATGGCTGAGTGATATTCCATTGTACATGATGACCCCAACTTCTTTATCCATTTTTCTCTTTCCTAGGATATTTAAGGTGTAATGAAGTGGGGGTTCTTGTCAACAGAGCAGCCCTAAACTTTGGGGTGCCTGTGTCTTGCTGATTTTTAGTTTTCCCAATTTATACGCCCATGAGTGGAAGTGCCCTATGCTCTCCAAGCTGTGTTTTTTAGATGTTTCAGGACACACCGTACACTTCTCCAGAGTGGCTGTTGGCAATTTACATCCTAACCATCAGCGTAGCAAGGCTCCCATTTCTCCATGGCCGGTCCTGCATTTCTGCTTTGGACACTTTTTTCCTCATGGCCCTTTTGCCCGCTGGGAAGCCAAACTTCTTTGGAGCGCTGATTTGCCTTTCCAGGTTGCTTGGTTGGCCAAAAAGGGCGTATGCGTTTTTTCCTGAATATATTCAGGAAAAAACGCATACGCCCTTTTTGGCCAAGGGCATCATTGTCCACGTTTTGCCGCTTTTCATGTGCTTTCAAGGCGATTCGAATCTACCTCCTGAAATCTGTTTCCTGCAATTCTGCCTTGCTTTCAAATCCTCTTCGTTGCCTTCCCTCAATATATTTGTGGACGAGAGTTATCATTTATAACTCTGCAGGTTTGTGAATTGTAGTGCCCCTGAGCTCCATTTTTCAAGTCGCTTTTTTGGGAGCTGGCCGCAAAAGCGCAGGATTGCTTCAGGCCCTCTTTTGGTTCTGGGGGGCAGGCTGAGCTTGTGCTTAATTCTTCTTCCTGATGGGAAAATAGAGTGACCTGTGCCTGTCCCAACACCTAGAGCTAGTCTCTCTTTGGTTCCCCCTCTTCCCGTTCATCCTCAGGACAAATTGCAAACTCTACGGAACAGGAGTTTAAAGGTGCTGATTCTCCAAGGAGGGAGAAGTCTAGTAAAGGGGCTGCAATGGCGAACCCGAGCACAAGGAGATGAGAAATGAGGTGCGTGTTAGAAACCTTTCCCGATCACACGGTGTGCCATCTTCTGCATTTCTCATGCACGTTTTCGACGTAGGAAGATGCCCTTGAACCTGGAGATTTGGGACCCATGGGATGGGTACCCTGCAGTATTACTTGAAAGGGTCTGCGTTGGCTCACCCAACCTCACCGAACCTCTCAGCCCCAAGAGTGTCCACCCTTATGTCTCAATCAGCTGTGGGTCTAGATATGGTCAATCCAGGTTGCATCACAGTCCCTGCACGAATTTTGTAAGAATTTCTCTCTCTTTCACTGTCTTTGTTTCACGGGTTTTTAAAAGTAATTTATTTTTATAATGGGGTTTAGCTGCTTTTCATGGCTGTGTTTATGCCGCTTTACACCCCCTTGACTCACTTACAGAGAGATATCAATACATAGGTTTGAAGATTCTTACTAGTCAGATACATTCTTGTGCGGTGAATAGGGGGTGTTGAGTCCAGTTCACTGAAAAAGGAATAGGTCTTGTCTCTTACATATTGGGTTTATGGAACGGTATCTGAGCTAATTTGAAACCCTTGTTTTATGCATCACCCCACCTCACCTTTCCCGTTCAGCAGCCATAGTGTGTTTTCTAAACGTCTGACTCTGTTCTGTTTTGCAATTCAGTTCAAGTGTAGCAGGTTTTACATTCCCTCTATAAGTGATATCTTATGATAAGCGTCTTTTTCTGTGTGACTTCTTTCACTTAGAATCGTCGTACCTAAATCCACTCATCGTGCTGCTACTAGCCTTATGACGTTGATTTCATGACTGAGTGATATTCCATTGTATATGAGGTCCACAACTTCTTTATCCATTTTTCTCTTTCCTAGGATATTTAAGGTGTAATGAAGTGGCGGTTCTTGTCAACAGAGCAGCCCTAAACTTTGGGGTGCCTGTGTCTTGCTGATTTTTAGTTTTCCCAATTTATACGCCCATGAGTGGAAGTGCCCTATGCTCTCCAAGCTGTGTTTTTTATATGTTTCAGAACACACCGTACACTTCTCCAGAGTGGCTGTTGGCAATTTACATCCCACCCATCAGCGTAGCAAGGCTCCCATTTCTCCATGGCCGGTCCTGCATTTCTGGTTTGGACACTTTTTTCCGCATGGCCCTTTTGCCCGCTGGGAAGCGAGACTTCTTTGGAGCGCTGATTTGCCTTTCCAGGTTGCTTGGTTGGCCAAAAAGGGCGTATGCGTTTTTTCCTGAATATATTCAGGAAAAAACGCATACGCCCTTTTTGGCCAAGGGCATCATTGTCCACGTTTTGCCGCTTTTCATGTGCTTTCAAGGCGATTCGAATCTACCTCCTGAAATCTGTTTCCTGCAATTCTGCCTTGCTTTCAAAGCCTCTTCGTTGCCTTCCCTTAATATATTTGTGGACGAGAGTTATCATTTAAAACTCTGCAGGTTTGTAAATTGCAGTTCCCCTGAGCTCCATTTTTCAACTCGCTTTTTTGGGAGCTGGCCGCAAAAGCGCAGGATTGCTTCAGGCCCTCTTCTGGTTCTGGGGGGCAGGCTGAGCTTGTGCTTAATTCTTCTTCCTGATGGGAAAATAGAGTGACCTGTGCCTGTCCCAACACCTAGAGCTAGTCTCTCATTGGTTCCCCCTCTTCCCGTTCATCCTCAGGACAAATTGCAACCTGTACGGAACAGGAGGTTAAAGGTGCTGATTCTCCAAGGAGGGAGATGGCTAGTAAATCGGCTGGAATGGCAAACCCGAGCAAAGGAGATGAGAAATGAGGTGCGTTTTAGAAACCTTTCCCGATCACACGGTGTACCATCTTCTGGGTTTCTCATGCCTGTTTTCGATGTAGGAAGATGGCCTTGAACCTGGAGATTTGGGACCCGTGGGATGGGTACCATGCAGTATTACTTGAAAGGGTCTGTGTTGGCTCACCCAACCTCACCGTACCTCTCAGCCCCAAGAGTGTCCACCCTTATGTCTCAATCAGCTGTGGGTCTAGATATGGTCAATCCAGGGGGCATCACAGCCCCTGAACGAATTTTGTAAGAATTTCTCTCTCTTTCACTGTCTTTGTTTCACAGGTTTTGAAAAGTAATTTATTTTTATAATGGGGTTTAGCTGCTTTTCACGGCTGTGTTTATGCCGCTTTACACCCCCTTGACTCACTTACAGAGAGATATCAATACATAGGTTTGAAGATTCTTACTAGTCAGATATATTCTTGTGCGCTGAATAGGGGGTGTTGAGTCCAGGTCACTGAAAAAGGAATAGGTCTTGTCTCTTACATATTGGGTTTATGGAACGGTATCGGAGCTAATTTGAAACCCTTGTTTTATGCATCACCCCACCTCACCTTTCCCGTTCAGCAGCCATAGTGTGTTTTCTAGACGTGTGACTCTGTTCTGTTTTGTAATTCAGTTCAAGTGTAGCGGTTTTTACATTCCCTCTCTAAGTGATATCTTATGATAAGTGTCTTTTTCTGTGTGACTTATTTCACTTAGAATCGTCGTACCTAAATCCACTCATCGTGCTGCTACTAGCCTTATGACGTTGATTTCATGGCTGAGTGATATTCCATTGTACATGAGGACCACAACTTCTTTATCCATTTTTCTCTTTCCTAGGATATTTAAGTTGTAATGAAGTGGGGGTTCTTGTCAACAGAGCAGCCCTAAATTTTGGGGTGCCTGTGTCTTGCTGATTTTTAGTTTTCCCAATTTATACGCCCATGAGTGGAAGTGCCCTATGCTCTCCAAGCTGTGTTTTTTAGATGTTTCAGGACACACCGTACACTTCTCCAGAGTGGCTGTTGGCAATTTACATCCCGCCCATCAGCGTAGCAAGGCTCTCATTTCTCCATGGCCGGTCCTGCATTTCTGCTTTGGACACTTTTTTCCACATGGCCCTTTTGCCCGCTGGGAAGCGAGACTTCTTTGGAGCGCTAATTTGCCTTTCCAGGTTGCTTGGTTGGCCAAAAAGGGCGTATGCGTTTTTTCCTGAATATATTCAGGAAAAAACGCATACGCCCTTTTTGGCCAAGGGCATCGATGTCCACGTTTTGCCGCTTTTCATGTGCTTTCAAGGCGATTCGAATCTACCTCCTGAAATCTGTTTCCTGCAATTCTGCCTTGCTTTCAAAGCCTCTTCGTTGCCTTCCCTTAATATATTTGTGGACGAGAGTTATCATTTGAAACACTGCAGGTTTGTTAATTGCAGTGCCCCTGAGCTCCATTTTTCAACTCGCTTTTTTGGGAGCTGGCCGCAAAAGCGCAGGATTGCTTCAGGCCCTCTTCTGGTTCTGGGGGGCAGGCTGAGCTTGTGCTTAATTCTTCTTCCTGATGGGAAAATAGAGTGACCTGTGCCTGTCCCAACACCTAGAGCTAGTCTCTCATTGGTTCCCCCTCTTCCCGTTCATCCTCAGGACAAATTGCAACCTGTACGGAACAGGAGGTTAAAGGTGCTGATTCTCCAAGGAGGGAGATGGCTAGTAAATCGGCTGGAATGGCAAACCCGAGCAAAGGAGATGAGAAATGAGGTGCGTTTTAGAAACCTTTCCCGATCACACGGTGTACCATCTTCTGGGTTTCTCATGCCTGTTTTCGATGTAGGAAGATGGCCTTGAACCTGGAGATTTGGGACCCGTGGGATGGGTACCATGCAGTATTACTTGAAAGGGTCTGTGTTGGCTCACCCAACCTCACCGTACCTCTCAGCCCCAAGAGTGTCCACCCTTATGTCTCAATCAGCTGTGGGTCTAGATATGGTCAATCCAGGGGGCATCACAGCCCCTGAACGAATTTTGTAAGAATTTCTCTCTCTTTCACTGTCTTTGTTTCACAGGTTTTGAAAAGTAATTTATTTTTATAATGGGGTTTAGCTGCTTTTCACGGCTGTGTTTATGCCGCTTTACACCCCCTTGACTCACTTACAGAGAGATATCAATACATAGGTTTGAAGATTCTTACTAGTCAGATATATTCTTGTGCGCTGAATAGGGGGTGTTGAGTCCAGGTCACTGAAAAAGGAATAGGTCTTGTCTCTTACATATTGGGTTTATGGAACGGTATCGGAGCTAATTTGAAACCCTTGTTTTATGCATCACCCCACCTCACCTTTCCCGTTCAGCAGCCATAGTGTGTTTTCTAGACGTGTGACTCTGTTCTGTTTTGTAATTCAGTTCAAGTGTAGCGGTTTTTACATTCCCTCTCTAAGTGATATCTTATGATAAGTGTCTTTTTCTGTGTGACTTATTTCACTTAGAATCGTCGTACCTAAATCCACTCATCGTGCTGCTACTAGCCTTATGACGTTGATTTCATGGCTGAGTGATATTCCATTGTACATGAGGACCACAACTTCTTTATCCATTTTTCTCTTTCCTAGGATATTTAAGTTGTAATGAAGTGGGGGTTCTTGTCAACAGAGCAGCCCTAAATTTTGGGGTGCCTGTGTCTTGCTGATTTTTAGTTTTCCCAATTTATACGCCCATGAGTGGAAGTGCCCTATGCTCTCCAAGCTGTGTTTTTTAGATGTTTCAGGACACACCGTACACTTCTCCAGAGTGGCTGTTGGCAATTTACATCCCGCCCATCAGCGTAGCAAGGCTCTCATTTCTCCATGGCCGGTCCTGCATTTCTGCTTTGGACACTTTTTTCCACATGGCCCTTTTGCCCGCTGGGAAGCGAGACTTCTTTGGAGCGCTAATTTGCCTTTCCAGGTTGCTTGGTTGGCCAAAAAGGGCGTATGCGTTTTTTCCTGAATATATTCAGGAAAAAACGCATACGCCCTTTTTGGCCAAGGGCATCGTTGTCCACGTTTTGCCGCTTTTCATGTGCTTTCAAGGCGATTCGAATCTACCTCCTGAAATCTGTTTCCTGCAATTCTGCCTTGCTTTCAAAGCCTCTTCGTTGCCTTCCCTTAATATATTTGTGGACGAGAGTTATCATTTGAAACACTGCAGGTTTGTTAATTGCAGTGCCCCTGAGCTCCATTTTTCAACTCGCTTTTTTGGGAGCTGGCCGCAAAAGCGCAGGATTGCTTCAGGCCCTCTTTTGGTTCTGGGGGGCAGGCTGAGCTTGTGCTTAATTCTTCTTCCTGATGGGAAAATAGAGTGACCTGTGCCTGTCCCAACAACTAGAGCTAGTCTCTCTTTGGTTCCCCCTCTTCCCCTTCATCCTCAGGACAAATTGCAAACTCTACGGAACAGGAGTTTAAAGGTGCTGATTCTCCAAGGAGAGAGATGGCTAGTAAAGGGGCTGCAATGGCGAACCCGAGCACAAGGAGATGAGAAATGAGGTGCGTTTTAGAAACCTTTCCCGATCACACGGTGTGCCATCTTATGCGTTTGTCATGCACGTTTTCGACGTAGGAAGATGCCCTTGAACCTGGAGATTTGGGACCCATGCGATGGGTACCCTGCAGTATTACTTGAAAGGGTCTGCGTTGGCTCACCCAACCTCACCGAAGCTCTCAGCCCCAAGAGTGTCCACCCTTATGTCTCAATCAGCTGTGGGTCTAGATATGGTCAATCCAGGTTGCATCACAGTCCCTGCACGAATTTTGTAAGAATTTCTCTCTCTTTCACTGTCTTTGTTTCACGGGTTTTGAAAAGTAATTTATTTTTATAATGGGGTTTAGCTGCTTTTCATGGCTGTGTTTATGCCGCTTTACACCCCCTTGACTCACTTACAGAGAGATATCAATACATAGGTTTGAAGATTCTTACTAGTCAGATACATTCTTGTGCGGTGAATAGGGGGTGTTGAGTCCAGTTCACTGAAAAAGGAATAGGTCTTGTCTCTTACATATTGGGTTTATGGAACGGTATCTGAGCTAATTTGAAACCCTTGTTTTATGCATCACCCCACCTCACCTTTCCCGTTCAGCAGCCATAGTGTGTTTTCTAAACGTCTGACTCTGTTCTGTTTTGCAATTCATTTCAAGTGTAGCAGTTTTTACATTCCCTCTATAAGTGACATCTTATGATAAGTGTCTTTTTCTGTGTGACTTATTTCACTTAGAATCGTCGTACCTAAATCCACTCATCGTGCTGCTACTAGCCTTATGACGTAGATTTCATGACTGAGTGATATTCCATTGTACATGAGGTCCACAACTTCTTTATCCATTTTTCTCTTTCCTAGGATATTTAAGGTGTAATGAAGTGGCGGTTCTTGTCAACAGAGCAGCCCTAAACTTTGGGGTGCCTGTGTCTTGCTGATTTTTAGTTTTCCCAATTTATACGCCCATGAGTGGAAGTGCCCTATGCTCTCCAAGCTGTGTTTTTTATATGTTTCAGAACACACCATACACTTCTCCAGAGTGGCTGTTGGCAATTTACATCCCACCCATCAGCGTAGCAAGGCTCCCATTTCTCCATGGCCGGTCCTGCATTTCTGCTTTGGACACTTTTTTCCGCATGGCCCTTTTGCCCGCTGGGAAGCGAGACTTCTTTGGAGCGCTGATTTGCCTTTCCAGGTTGCTTGGTTGGCCAAAAAGGGCGTATGCGTTTTTTCCTGAATATATTCAGGAAAAAACGCATACGCCCTTTTTGGCCAAGGGCATCGATGTCCACGTTTTGCCGCTTTTCATGTGCTTTCAAGGCGATTCGAATCTACCTCCTGAAATCTGTTTCCTGCAATTCTGCCTTGCTTTCAAAGCCTCTTCGTTGCCTTCCCTTAATATATTTGTGGACGAGAGTTATCATTTGAAACACTGCAGGTGTGTTAATTGCAGTGCCCCTGAGCTCCATTTTTCAACTCGCTTTTTTGGGAGCTGGCCGCAAAAGCGCAGGATTGCTTCAGGCCCTCTTCTGGTTCTGGGGGGCAGGCTGAGCTTGTGCTTAATTCTTCTTCCTGATGGGAAAATAGAGTGACCTGTGCCTGTCCCAACACCTAGAGCTAGTCTCTCATTGGTTCCCCCTCTTCCCGTTCATCCTCAGGACAAATTGCAACCTGTACGGAACAGGAGGTTAAAGGTGCTGATTCTCCAAGGAGGGAGATGGCTAGTAAATCGGCTGGAATGGCAAACCCGAGCAAAGGAGATGAGAAATGAGGTGCGTTTTAGAAACCTTTCCCGATCACACGGTGTACCATCTTCTGGGTTTCTCATGCCTGTTTTCGATGTAGGAAGATGGCCTTGAACCTGGAGATTTGGGACCCGTGGGATGGGTACCATGCAGTATTACTTGAAAGGGTCTGTGTTGGCTCACCCAACCTCACCGTACCTCTCAGCCCCAAGAGTGTCCACCCTTATGTCTCAATCAGCTGTGGGTCTAGATATGGTCAATCCAGGGGGCATCACAGCCCCTGAACGAATTTTGTAAGAATTTCTCTCTCTTTCACTGTCTTTGTTTCACAGGTTTTGAAAAGTAATTTATTTTTATAATGGGGTTTAGCTGCTTTTCACGGCTGTGTTTATGCCGCTTTACACCCCCTTGACTCACTTACAGAGAGATATCAATACATAGGTTTGAAGATTCTTACTAGTCAGATATATTCTTGTGCGCTGAATAGGGGGTGTTGAGTCCAGGTCACTGAAAAAGGAATAGGTCTTGTCTCTTACATATTGGGTTTATGGAACGGTATCGGAGCTAATTTGAAACCCTTGTTTTATGCATCACCCCACCTCACCTTTCCCGTTCAGCAGCCATAGTGTGTTTTCTAGACGTGTGACTCTGTTCTGTTTTGTAATTCAGTTCAAGTGTAGCGGTTTTTACATTCCCTCTCTAAGTGATATCTTATGATAAGTGTCTTTTTCTGTGTGACTTATTTCACTTAGAATCGTCGTACCTAAATCCACTCATCGTGCTGCTACTAGCCTTATGACGTTGATTTCATGGCTGAGTGATATTCCATTGTACATGAGGACCACAACTTCTTTATCCATTTTTCTCTTTCCTAGGATATTTAAGTTGTAATGAAGTGGGGGTTCTTGTCAACAGAGCAGCCCTAAATTTTGGGGTGCCTGTGTCTTGCTGATTTTTAGTTTTCCCAATTTATACGCCCATGAGTGGAAGTGCCCTATGCTCTCCAAGCTGTGTTTTTTAGATGTTTCAGGACACACCGTACACTTCTCCAGAGTGGCTGTTGGCAATTTACATCCCGCCCATCAGCGTAGCAAGGCTCTCATTTCTCCATGGCCGGTCCTGCATTTCTGCTTTGGACACTTTTTTCCACATGGCCCTTTTGCCCGCTGGGAAGCGAGACTTCTTTGGAGCGCTAATTTGCCTTTCCAGGTTGCTTGGTTGGCCAAAAAGGGCGTATGCGTTTTTTCCTGAATATATTCAGGAAAAAACGCATACGCCCTTTTTGGCCAAGGGCATCGTTGTCCACGTTTTGCCGCTTTTCATGTGCTTTCAAGGCGATTCGAATCTACCTCCTGAAATCTGTTTCCTGCAATTCTGCCTTGCTTTCAAAGCCTCTTCGTTGCCTTCCCTTAATATATTTGTGGACGAGAGTTATCATTTGAAACACTGCAGGTTTGTTAATTGCAGTGCCCCTGAGCTCCATTTTTCAACTCGCTTTTTTGGGAGCTGGCCGCAAAAGCGCAGGATTGCTTCAGGCCCTCTTTTGGTTCTGGGGGGCAGGCTGAGCTTGTGCTTAATTCTTCTTCCTGATGGGAAAATAGAGTGACCTGTGCCTGTCCCAACAACTAGAGCTAGTCTCTCTTTGGTTCCCCCTCTTCCCCTTCATCCTCAGGACAAATTGCAAACTCTACGGAACAGGAGTTTAAAGGTGCTGATTCTCCAAGGAGAGAGATGGCTAGTAAAGGGGCTGCAATGGCGAACCCGAGCACAAGGAGATGAGAAATGAGGTGCGTTTTAGAAACCTTTCCCCATTACACGGTGTACCATCTTCTGGGTTTCTCATGCAAGTTTTCGACGTAGGAAGATGCCCTAAAACCTGGAGATTTGGGGCCCATGGGATGGGTAACATGCAGTATTACTGTAAAGGGTCTGCGTTGGCTCACCCAACCTCACCAAACCTCTCAGCCCCAGGAGTGTCCACCTTTATGTCTCAATCAGCTGTGGGTCTAGATATGGTCAATCCAGGTTGCATCACAGCCCCTGAACGAATTTTGTAAGAATTTCTATCTCTTTCACTGTCTTGGTTTCATGGGTTTTGAAAAGTAATTTATTTTTATAATGGGGTTTAGCTGCTTTTCACGGCTGTGTTTATGCCGCTTTAAACCCCTACCCCCTTGACTCACTTACAGAGAGTTATCAATACATAGTTTTGAAGATTCTTACTAGTCAGATATATTCTTGTGCATTAAATAGGGGGTGTTGAGTCCAGTTCACTGAGCAAGGAGTAGGTCTTGTCTATTACATATTGGGTTAATGAAACGGTATCGGAGCTAATTTGAAACCCTTGTTTTATGCATCATCCCACCTCTCCTTTCCCGTTCAGCTGCCATAGTGTGTTTTCTAAACGTGTGACTCTGTTCTGTTTTGTAATTCAGTTCAAGTGTAGCGGTTTTTACATTCCCTCTATAAGTGATATCTTATGATAAGTGTCGTTTTCTGTGTGACTTATTTCACTTAGAATCGTCATACCTAAATCCACTCATCGTGCTGCTACTAGCCTTATGACATTGATTTCATGCCTGAGTGATATTCCATTGTACTTGAGGACCACAACTTCTTTTTCAATTTTTCTCTTTCCTAAGATATTTAAGGTGTAATGAAGTGGGGGTTCTTGTCAACAGAGCACCCCTAAACTTTGGGGTGCCTTGTCTTGCTGATTTTTAGTTTTCCCAATTTATACGCCCATGAGTGGAAGTGCCCTATGCTCTCTAAGCTGTGTTTTTTAGATGTTTCAGGACACACCGTACACTTCTCCAGAGTGGCTGTTGGCAATTTACATCCCGCCCATCAGCGTAGCAAGGCTCCCATTTCTCCATGGCCGGTCCTGCATTTCTGGTTTTGACACTTTTTTCCACATGGCCCTTCTGCCCGCTGGGAAGCGAGACTTCTTTGGAGCGCTGATTTGCCTTTCCATGTTGCTTGGTTGGCCAAAAAGGGCGTATGCGTTTTTTCCTGAATATATTCAGGAAAAAAACGCATACGCCCTTTTTGGCCAAGGACATCATTGTCCACGTTTTGCTGCTTTTCATGTGCTTTCAAGGCGATTCGAATCTACCTCCTGAAATCTGTTTCCTGCAAATCTGCCTTGCTTTCAAATCCTCTTCGTTGCCTTCGCTCAATATATTTCTGTATGAGAGTTATCATTTATAACTCTGCAGGTTTGTGAATTGCAGTGCCCCTGAGCTCCATTTTTCAAGTCACTTTTTTGGGAGCAGGCCGCAAAAGCACAGGATTGCTTGAGGCCCTCTTCTGGTTCTGGGGGGCAGGCTGAGCTTGTGGTTAATTCTTCTTCCTGATGGGAAAATAGAGTGACCTGTGCCTGTCCCTACACCTAGAGCTAGTTTCTCATTGTTTCCCCCTCTTCCTGTTCATCCTCAGGACAAATTGCAACCTGTACGGAACAGGAGGTTAAAGGTGCTCTTTCTCCAAGGAGGGAGATGGCTAGTAAAGCGGCTGGAATGGCGAACCCGAGCACAAGGAGATGAGAAATGAGGTGCGTTTTAGAAACCTTTCCCGATCACACGGTGTACCATCTTCTGTGTTTCTTATGCATGTTTTCGATGTAGAAAGATGCCCTTAAACCTGGAGATTTGGGACCCATGGGATGGGTAACATGCAGTATTATTTTAAAGGCTCTGCGTTGGCTCACCCAACCTCACCAAACCTCTCAGCCCCAAGAGTGTCCACCCTTATGTCTCAATCAGCTGTGGGTCTAGATATGGTCAATCCAGGTTGCATCTCAGCCCCTGAACAAATTTTGTAAGAATTTCTCTCTCTTTCACTGTCTTTGTTTCACGGGTTTTGAAAAGTAATTTATTTTTATAATGGGGTTTAGCTGCTTTTCACGGCTGTGTTTATGCCGCTTTACACCGCCCTTGACTCACTTACAGAGAGATATCAATACATAGGTTTGAAGATTCTTACTAGTCAGATATATTCTTGTGTGGTGAATAGGGGGTGTTGAGTCCAGTTCACTGAGCAAGGAGTAGGTCTTGTCTATTACATATTGGGTTTATGGAACGGTATCTGAGCTAATTCGAAACCCTTTTTTTATGCATCACCCCACCTTACCTTTCCGGTTCAGCACCCATAGTGTGTTTTCTAAACGTGTGACTCTGTTCTGTTTTGTAATTCAGTTCAAGTGTAGCGGTTTTACATTCCCTCTATAAGTGATATCTTATGATAAGTGTCTTTTTCTGTGTGACTTATTTTACTTAGAGTCGTCGTACCTAAATCCACTCATCGTGCTGCTACTAGCCTTATGACGTTGCTCTCATCCCTGAGTGATATTCCATTGTACATGAGGACCACAACTTTTTTATCCATTTTTCTCTTTCCTAATATATTTAAGTTGTAATGAAGTGGAGTTTTTTGTAACCAGAGCAGCACTAAGCTTTGGGTTGCCTGTGTCTTTTTGATTTTTAGTTTTCCCAATTTATACGCCCATGAGTGGAAGTGCCCTATTCTCTCTAGCTCTGTTTTTTAGATGTTTTAGGAAACACCATACCCTTCTCCAGACTCGCCGTTGGCAATTTACATCCCGCCCATCAGTGTAACAAGGCTCCCTTTCCTCCTTGGCCTCTCCTGGATTTCTTGGTTTTACACTTTTTCAGGAAGTTCCTTTAGACCGATGGGAAGTGAGTCCTCTTTGTAGTGCTGATTTGCATTTCCGGCTTGCTTAGTTTGCCTATAAGGGCCTATGCGTTTTTTTTCTGAATTTATTCAGGAAAAAACGCATTCGCCCTTTTTGGCCAAGTGCATCCTTGTCGACGTTTGGCCGCTTTTCATGTGCTTTAGTGGCTATTCGAATCTAACTCCTGAAATTTGTTTCCTGCAATTCTGCCTTACTTTCCAATCCTTTTCGTTGCCTTCCCTCAATATAGTTTTGGACGATAATTATAATTTAAAACTCTGCAGGTTTGTGAATTGCAGTGCCCCTGAGCTCCATTTTTCAACTCGCTTTTTGGGAGCTTCCCGCAGAGCCTCTGGTTTGCTTCTGGCCCTGCTCTGGTTCTCAGTGGCAGGCTACGCCTTTGCTTAATTCTTCTTCCTGATTGGAAATTAGAGTGACATGTGCCTGTCCGAGCATCTAGGGCTTGGCTCTCCTTGTTTCTCCTCCTTCCCCTTTTTCCTTAGGACAAATTCCAAATTCTGTGCAACTGGATGTTGAAGGTGCTGACATCCTCAAGTGGGGAGATTTTAAGGAAAAAGGCTGGAGGGGTGAATCCAACAACCAGGAAATTAGGAGTTTTGGTTCCTTTTCCAAAATCTTCCTGATCCAACCGTGTTCCATCTTCTGGGTGTCACAGGCATGTTTTAGCTGTAGGAAAGGTCCCGTGTATGTAAGGCGAACACCAGGGATTTTTCCAAATCAGTGTCTCCCCAAGCTCCAATCTGGGGAATTTTTAAGCTACTGGTACATGTGTGTTCATTAAGGGACTTGGGCTGTAGGCAGAGTCCGAACTTTAGATGATTGAAGTCTTCAGGTTCAGAAACGCTCACCATCGGCCTCCTTTAGTTTCCATTTTATCTGTAGTTGATAGATGATGTCGATAGAGATATCTATTGTTTTTCAGATTATTTCCCCTTAGGGGTCATTAAAAAATATTGAGTATAGTTCCCTGTGCTATACAGTAGATCCTTGTTGATGATATATTTTATACATAGCAGTGTGTATATGTTAATCCGAAACTGTTAATTTATCCCTCCTCCCACCTTTCCCCTTTGGTAATAAAAAAATATAAGATTTTATACTTCTCAGAAATCTAGGAGCTGAAAGAGAGGTATCATTTTCAATGGAAAATCATTCAAAACAAGGTTGAAACTTCAACCAAGATTATTAGATGTACATCCTTGGAAAGAAATCACTGCATTTCACTACTGTTGACCTGACAAATAAGACAAACCCCTCCACTGAACTTGCTTATAATAAAGTGATAGAAATATCAAATGGAAGTGTTAGAAACATCTTATTTTACACGAGCCTTATACACTGCTCTATGTTAATTACAGTTTGGCTCACACATCTGTTCATTGAAGTTACAATGTTCTCAAATTCTGTTACTGATCCTGCAGAGTGGGCCCCAACAAGGGTCTCCCTGCCCAGTGTCATTGGAGCCAACAGATCGAGACTGACTTTGGTTCAGAAGCAAAGGAAAACTTTATATTTTAATCAGAGAATGGAGAGGTGAGAGTGTGTGCTCCCCTGCGGGTTGTGGGCCGGGCTGCTGTGTAGGGATCCTGTCAGCATCAGCCAGAGGGAGGGGGCAGAGCTCTCGAGGGCCGGGTTGGCTGGAGCTCAGGCTCTATGTCGCAGAGTCTGCACAGGGCCCCACGAGCTGAGGTGTCGGCCCAGCCATCTTGCACTAGGAAATCGGGTCTGAAGTGCCGGGTGTGGGACCTCTGCATGTGGAAACCTAGGAGCAAGTGAAATTAGACAAAGTACAAAGGACAAAATGGTTAGACTTTATTTTATTGCCCAGATTCTATTTTTATCTCCCAGGAATTTTTAATGGGCTTTGCCAGTGACAAAGCCCTCCTCTGCCTTTTGTCCCATTCCTCATTCGTGGGGCACTGAGGGTGCAGACACCTCTTCTGTAAATGCTTCGTGCTGAGTTGGGTGTCCTCATACCTGGGGGGAGGGGCAGGACTTCTCTCCAGCAGCCTCCAGGTGAGGTGGATTGTCCCCAGGCCTCCTCCCTCACTGCTCGTCTGCCTGAGCACCAGCATTGGAAGTTTCATAGATTCTAATGACCTTTAAGGGTCCAGGAAAGAGATGTTCAGAGACGTTGCGGGGGGGTGGGCGGTTTTACCCTGCTCCACATTGGTTCGACCCCCTTAGGCTGACGGTTTCTGCCAGCCTAGATGCTCTGACCAGTAGTCTGCGCTTTCTTCAGTTAGGCCACTGAATTAACGTACAAACAGCACCAGGTATCAGAGCCCTGCTTGCTCAACTCCCAGACAGTCCAGGGCTGGTGGTGATCCAGGACCATGACGGCCACTCAGTCAACGGCCTTTTGAAGTAGCCAGGAGTACAGCCGGTCTCATTGGCCTCCGTCACCGCGGTGTCTGTAGGCTTTTCTATGGTGGCAGCGTTATTTACGGTTCCCCTGCCAAGTTTATTAGCTCCGCTCTGGGTGCAGTAAGTCCTGTAAGCAATAGTCTGCTCTTTTGGGGCACACTCTTGTTGTTTTCTGAGAGAAACTCCAGGTCAAGTGACGGTCACACGAGTCGTCATGGGGGCCCATTGCCCCCGGTTGTCTCTCTGGAGGTTGGTGTTGGACGGCCTCCTCACTCGAGGTCATTGTGCCCACGGAGCAATCCCTGCAACTTCAGGGCATGGTGGGTGGTTAGGATCACCAAGTGGCATCCTTTACCCTTACGAGGGAGCTGGACTTGCGGGCTGCTGATTTCCAGGTTTTTAGATACCCCCAGTATCCTGGTCAGATGGGGTGGCTGGCCAATGCCTGGAGGGCATTCTTGCATTGTTCCATTTCAAGTGGTCCCAGTTTTTGCACTAATACTCCAAGGGCGATTCGCCTTGGACCAGGAATGTAAAGGTCAAAGGGTTTAGCTAACTTAAGGAGGTCCAGGGCAAGGGTCTGAATTGACTGCACTTTCCCTTCTTGAAAGGCCGCTTCTGGATTCTATTCAAAAGGATCATCATCTTTTCCTTTCAGTGTTTCATATAGAGGCCCAGTTATTGGACTGTAGTTAGGGATCCAGATGCAGCAAACCCCGGTCTCCCCAGGAACCCCTAAGCTGTCTTCTAGTTTTAGGAAGGGTGAGGCTGCAAATGGCTTCTTCCCTTTCCTGGGGTGGGCTTCTCCGACCTTCTGTGTGAATGAAACCCAGGAAGGTCACCTTAGTTTGTGATATTTGAGCCTTTTTCTTGGACACCTTCTATCTTTTATTGGCTAGGTAGTTCAGAGGCCTCCTTAGTCGGGCTGGTGATCAGAATGTCATCTGCATATTGAAGGAGGGTTCCCTTCTCCAGAGGTAGATCTTTTAGGTCTTTAGCTAACGTTTCCCAAAAGATGGTGTGGGGATTTTTGAACCCCTGGGGCAGGACGGCCCGGCAGCATTGTTTTTGTTGTATGTTGAGTCCTGCCACTCACAGCCAAAATTTCTTGTGACTCTGGGACTAATGGAATACAGAAGAAGGCATCATTGAAGTCTAATACAGAATACCATATCCTGGTGGATGGTAGAATGACCAGCAGGGTGTAGGAATTTGGAACTACTAGATGTATATCCTCTGTGGCTTCACTGACTGTCCTGTCGTCCTCTACCAGGTACCCAGCAGCCCACGGGGCTCTTGTGGTCAGGCCCCTCCCAGGATATGGAGCTCACCTGGGCAGGTACCCAGCAGCCCATGGGACTCTCGGTGTTAGGCCACTCCCAGGATATGGAGTTCACCTGGGCATGTACCCAGCAACCCATGGGGCCCTCATGGTCAGGCCCCTCCCAGGATATGGAGCTCACCTGGG
Organism: Balaenoptera acutorostrata; assembly: GCF_949987535.1. Taxonomy (NCBI): domain Eukaryota; kingdom Metazoa; phylum Chordata; class Mammalia; order Artiodactyla; family Balaenopteridae; genus Balaenoptera; species Balaenoptera acutorostrata. The sequence continues at coordinate 959,467 of NW_026646121.1, forward strand.
CAGGTATGCAGCAGCCCACAGGGCTCTCGTGGGCAGGCCCCTCCCTGGATATGGAGCTCCCCTGGACAGGTACCCTGGCAGGGCTGGGCACACAGGAACCGTGCACATAGCCCTCATTGCAGAGCACCCCCAGCACAACTGTAGCTCAGAGCTGACACAGAGCACCTCAGAGCAGAGCTTGAACTAACAAACAGCAGCTCCAACAGGTCTGTGACCCTAGGCTTCACTCTGTGCGGCCTCCCTCTGCCTGGTCTTCCAGGGGCTTCCACTGCAGCCGGGGCACCAGGCCTCTGTCTCCACCCACCACCCCTCCTCTCCCTGACTCCTGGGTTCCTCTCATTAGCAGAGGGTCTTCTTGAAGTTGTCTCCCACTCATGAACCAGATAAAATGATTAGAAAACAAGCCAGGGCTGCCGCCCCTTATCTATCCTGACTCTCGGGACCCTACACCTGTTCCTTGGATCTGGCCGGTGCAGCAAGGCCCATTTTCTGCAACTCTGAGCCCCTGAGGGGCGAGGATTGGCTGGCCTGGGCAGCCTGACCCGGCCAGCCAGCCCTTCCCAGGTGTGCCTGGGTTGAGGTCAATATAAACACCCCTCCAGGCAGCAAAAGCCTCTGCAGCTGTGCCTGACGCCATATTCTCTGCCCCGTCAGCAGTCTCGGGGTTGGGATGGTGGGAGGGAGTAGGGCCCACGGCTCTATGAGTGGCCCGGTGTGACTGGGGCTCTGCTGGACTTCCTGCAGGAGTTGCCGGGCTGCCACCTGCTAAAGAGGAGGATGTGTCACCCATACTTGCTGCTGGAATTTCTCCCCGGGCAGAGGTGAGGAAGGAAAAAAGCAGTGGGGACCGGGACAGGAGGGGTACCTCAGGCAGGGAAATGGAAAGCTTCCAGACGAGTGCCCGGGGCCAGGACCATCCTGGCTGGCCTGCAGGCACCAAGTCGGCCTGCGTGTCCAAGCCCCTTCCTCTAGCTTTTAAAGTCTTTGCACACATTCAGGTGTTTTACCTGGGAAGGGTGGGAAAAGTTCAGCAGCAACTGGCCTGGGGCTCAGCTCACATTTACTCAGAGACGCCTCCTCACGGTCCCCCAGCTTTGCAATGAGGACGCTCCTTGTGTTGGGGCTGCTGGCTGCATGGGAAATGATTCCCCACCTGTGACCAACTTCAGAATTGTTTACCAGTGGAGCAAGTGCCCTGATAGGGTTTTCCTCTGTATGACCAGTGGGTTCTGTTTTTGTTTTTTTCTTTTTTGGTTCAAGGTAAGTTTTATTCCTCTTTTTGTATTTATGGATATAAGCATGGAAATAATTCATTCATACAAATACGTCTATGGGAAGGACAGAACTTTTTTTCTGTTTTATTTTTTTAAGTATTAATTATTTTTTAATTTTTGAATTTATTTTATTCATTTTTTTATACAGCAGGTTCTTATTGGTTATCTATTTTATACATATAAGTGTATATATGTCAATCCCAGGCTCGCAATTCATCCCACCACCACCACCCTGCCACTTTCCCCCCTTGGTGTCCATACATTTGTTCTATACATCTGTGTCTCTATTTCTGCCTTGCAAACCGGTTCATCTGTACCATTTTTTCTAGGTTCCACATGTATGCGTTAATATACGATATTTGTTTTTCTCTTTCTGACTAACTTCACTCTGTATGACAGTCTCTAGATCTATCCACGTCTCTACAAATGACCCAATTTCATTCCTTTTTATGGCTGAGAAATATTGCATTTTATATATGTAGCACATCTTTTCCGTTCGTCTGTCTATGGGCACTTAGGTTGCTTCCATGACCTGGCTATTGTAAATAGTGCTGCAGTGAACATTGTGGTGAATATGTCTTTTTCTTTTTGAATATGTCTTTTTGAATTATGGTTTTCTCTGGGTATATGGCCAGTAGTGGGATTGCTGGGTCATATGGTAATTCTATATTTAGTTTTTTAAGGAACCTCCATACTGTTCTCCATAGTGACTGTATCAACTTACATTCCCACAAATAGTGTAAGAGGGTTCCCTTTTCTCCACACCCTCTCCAGCATTTGTTGTTTGTAGATTTTCTGATGATGCCCATTCTAACTCGTGTGAGGTGATAACTCATTGTAGTTTTGGTTTATATTTCTCTAATAATTAGTGATGTTGAGCAGCTTTTCATGTACTTCTTGGTCATCTGTATGTCTTCTTGGGACAAATGTCTATTTACGTCATCTGCCCATTTTTGGATTGGGTTGTTTGTTTTTTTACTGTTGAGCTGCATGAGCTGTTTATATACATTGGAGATTAATCTTTTGTCCATTGATTCGTTTGCAAATATTTTCTCCCATTCTGAGGGTTGTCTTTTCGTCTTGTTTGTAGTTTCCTTTGCTTTGCAAAAGCTTTTAGGTTTCATTTGCTCCCATTTGTTTATTATTGTTTTTTATTCCATTACTCTAGGAGGTGGATCAAAAACGACCTTGCTGTGATTTATGTCAAAGAGTATTCTTCCTATGTTTTCCTCTAAGAGTTTTATAGTGTCCGGTCTTACATTTTGGTCTCTAATGCATTTTGAGTTTATTTTTTGTGTATGGTGTTAGGGAGTGTTCTAATTTCATTCTTTTACATGTAGCTGTCCATTTTTCCCAGCACCACTTATTGAAGAGACTGTCTTTTCTCCATTGTATATCCTTGCCTCCTTTGTCATAGATTAGTGGGTCATAGGTGTGTAGGTTTATCTCTGGGCTTTCTATTTTTTTTTTTCTTTTACATCTTTATTGGAGTATAATTGCTTTACAATTGTGTGTTAGTTTCTGCTGTATAAAAAAGTGAATCAGCTATGCGTATACATATAACACCATATCCCCTCCCTCTTGCACCTCCCTCTCACTCCCTTATCCCACCCTTTTAGGTGGTCACAAAGCACAGACCTGATCTCCCTGTGCTATGTGGCTGCTTCCCAGTAGCTATCAATTTTACATTTGGTAGTGTATATATGTCCATACCACTCTCTCACTTTGTCCCAGCTTACCCTTCCCCCTCCCCATGTCCTCAAGTCCTTTCTCTACGTCTGTGTCCTTAATCCTTTCCTGCCCCTAGGTTCTACATAAACTTTTTTTTTTAGATTCCATATATATGTGTTAGCATACAGTGTTTGTTTTTCCCTTTCTGACTTACTTCACTCTGTAGGACAGACTCTAGATCCATCCACCTCACTAAAAATAACTCAATTTCGTTTCTTTTTATGGCTGAATCATGTTCCATTGTATATATGTGCCACATCTTCTTTATCCATTTATCTGTTGATGGACACTTAGGTTGCTTCCATGTCCTGGCTATTGTAAATAGAGCTACAGTGAACATTGTGGTACATGACTCTTTTTGAATTATGGTTTTCTCAGGGTAAATGTCCAGGAGTGGGTTTGCTGGGTTGTATGGTAGTTCTATTTTTAGTATTCAAGGAACCTTCATATAATTCTCCCTAGTGGCTATATCAATTTACATTCCCTCCAACAGTGCAAGAGGGTTCCCTTTTCTCCAATTAATGCCTCTCCAGCATTTATTGTTGGTAGATTTTTTGATGATGGCCATTCTGACTGGTGTGAGGTGATACCTCGCTGTAGTTTTGATTTGCATTTCTCTAATGATTAGTGATGTTCAGCATCCTTTCATGTGTTTGTTGGCAACCTGTATATCTTCTTTGGAGAAATGTCTATTTAGGTCTTCTGCCCATTTTTGGATTGGGTTGTTTGGTTTTGTGATATTGAGCTACATGAGCTGCTTTTTGGAGATTAATCATTTGCCATTTGCTTCATTTGAAAATATTTTCTCCCATTCTGATGGTTGTCTTTTCATCTTGCTTATGTTTTCCTTTGCTGTGCAAAAGAATTTATGTTTCATTAGGTCCCATTTTTTAATTTTTGTTTTTATTTCCATTTCTCTAGGAGGTGGGTCAAAAAGGATCTTGCTGTGATTTATGTCATAGACTGTTCTGCTTATGTTTTCCTCTAAGAGTTTTATAGTGGCTGGTCTTATATTTAGGTCTCTAATCCATTTTGAGTTTATTTTTGTGTATGGTGTTAGGGAGTGTTCTAATTTCATTCTTTTACATGTAGCTGTCCAGTTTTCCCAGCACCACTTACTGAAGACACTGTCTTTTCTCCGTTGTATACCCTTGCCTCCTTTGTCATAGATTAGTTAACCATAGGTACGTGGGTTTATCTCTGTGCTTTCTATCCTGTTCTATTGACCTATATTTCTGTTTTTGTGTCAGTACCATATTATCTTGATTACTGTAGCTTTGTAATATAGTCTGAAGTCTGGAAGTCTGATTCCTCCAGCTCTTTTTTTCCCCCTCAAGACTGCTTTGGCTATCCAGGGTCTTTTGTGTCTCCCTACAAATTTTAAGATTTTTTTTTCTTGTTCTGTAGAAAATGCCAAAGGTATTTTGATCGGGATTGCATTAAATCTGTAGATTGCTTTGGGTAGTATAGTCATTTTCACAATATTGATTCTTCTAATCCAAGAACATGGTATATGTCTCCATCTGTTTATATCATCTTTGATTTCTTTCATCAGCGTCTTATAGTTTTCTGAGTACAGGTCTTTTACTTCCTTAGGTAGGTTTATTCCTAGGTATTTTATTCTTTTTGTTGCAGTGGTAATGGGATTGTTTCCTTAATTTCTCTTTCTGATCTTTCATTGTTAGTGTATAGGAATGCAAGCAATTTCTGTGCATTAATTTTGTATCCTGCAACTTTACCAGATTCATTGATTAGCTCCAGTGGTTTTCTGGTGGCATCTTTAGGATTCTCTATCTATGATATCATGTCATCTGCAAACAGTGACAATTGTACTCCTTCTTTTCCTTTTTGTATTCCTTTTATTTCTTTTTCTTCTCTGATTGCCATGGCTAGGACTTCCAAAACTATGTTGAATAGCAGTGGTGAGAGTGGACATCCTCGTCTTGTTCCTGATCTTAGAGGAAACGCTTGCAGTTTTTCACCATTGAGAATGGTGTTTGCTGCGGGTTTGTCATATATGACCTTTATTATGTTGAGGTAGTTTCCCTCTATGCCCACACTCTGCAGAGTTTTTATCGTAAATGGGTGTTGAATTTTCACAAAATCTTTTCCTTCATCTATTGAGATGATCATATGGTTTTATTCTACAATTTGTTAATACGGTGTATCACATTGATTTGTGTATATTGAAGAATCCTTGCATCCCTGGGATACACCCCACTTGATCATGGTGTATGATCCTTTTAATGTGTTGTTCGATTCTGTTTGCTAGTATTTGATTGAGGATTTTTACATCTATATTCATCAGTGATATTGGTCTATAATTTTCTTTCCTTGTAGTATCTCTGTCTGATTTTGGTATCAGGGTGATGGTGGTCTCATAGAATGAGTTTGGGAGTGTTCCTTCCCCTGCAATTGTTTTGAAGAATTTGAGAAGGTTGGCTGTTAGCTCTTCCCTAATGTTTGATAGAATTCACCTGTGATGCCATCTGGTTCTGGACTTTTGTTTGTTGGAAGATTTTTAATCACAGTTTCAATTTCCTTGCTTGTGATAGGTTTGTTCATATTTTCTATTTCTTCCTGGTTCAGTCTTGGAAGGTTATCCCTTTCTAAGAATTTGTCCATTTCTTCCAGGTTGTCCATTTTATTGGCATAGAGTTGCGTGTAGTAGTCTCTTAGGATGCTTTGTATTCCTGTGGTATCTGTTGTAACTTCTACTTTTTCACTTCTAATTTTGTTGATTTGAGTCCTCTCCCTCTTTTTCTTGAGTCTGGCTAAAGGTTGATCATTATTGCTTATCTTCTCAAAGAACCAGCTTTTAGTTTTATTGATCTTTGCTTTCGTTTTCTTTGTTTCTATTTCATTTATTTCTGCTCTGATCTTTAAGATTTCTTTCCTTCTACTAACTTTGGGTTTTGTTCTTCTTTCTCTAGTTCCTCTAGGTGTAAGGTTAGATTGTTTATTTGAGATTTTTCTTGTTTCTTGAGGTAGGCTTGTATTGCTATAAACTTCCCTCTTAGAACTGCTTTTGCCGCATCCCATAGGTTTTGGATCATCGTGTTTTTGTTGTCATTTGTCTCTAGGTAGTTTTTGATTTCCTCTTTGATTTCTTCAGTGATCTCTTGGTTATTTAGTAACGTATAGTTTAGCCTCCATGTGTTTGTGTTTTTTACGGTTTTTTTCCATGTAATTGATTTCTAATCTCATAGCATTGTGGTCGGAACAGCTGCTTGACATGATTTCAGTTTTCTTAAATTTACTGAGGCTTTGTGACCCAAGATGTGATCTATCCTGGAGAATGTTCCGTGTGCAGTTAAGAAGAACGTGTAATCTGCTGTTTTTGGATGGAATGTCCTATAAATATCAATTAACTCTATCTGGTCTATTGTGTCATTTAAAGCTTGTGTTTCCTTATTAATTTTCTGTCTGGCTGATCTCCACTGGTGTAAGTGAGCTGTTAAAGTCCCCCACTATTATTGTGTTACTGTTGATTTCCTCTTTTATAGCTGTTAGCTGTTGCCTTATACATTGAGGTGCTCCTATGTTGGGTACATATATATTTATAATTGTTATATCTTCTTCTTGGATTGATCCCTTGACCATTATGTAGTGTCTTTCCTTGTCTCTTGTAACATTCTTTATTTTAAATTCTATTTTATCTGATATGAGTATTGCTACTCCAGGTTTCTTTTGATTTTCATTTGCATAGAGTATATTTTTCCTTCGCCTCACTTTCAGTCTGTATGTGTCCCTAGGTCTGAAATGGGTCTCTTGTAGACAGCATATATATGGGTCTTGTTTTTGTATCCATTCAGCGAGCCTGTGTCTTTTGGTTGGAACATTTAGTGCATTCACGTTTAAGGTAATTATCGATATGTATGTTCCTATTACTATTTTCTTAATTGTTATGGGGTTGTCTTGGTGGGTCCTTTTCTTCTCTTGTGTTTCCCACTTAGAGAAGTTCCTTTAGCATTTGGTGTAAAGCTGGTTTCATGGTGCTGAATTCTCTTAGCTTTTGCTTGTCTGTAGGGCTTTTGATTTCTCCATCAAATCTGAATGAGATCTTTGCAGGGTGGAGTACTCTTGGTTGTAGGTTCTTCCCTTTCATCACTTTAAATTGATCATGCCACTCCCTTCTGGCTTGTAGATATTCTGCTGAGAAATCAGCTGTTATCCTTATGGGAGTTCCCTTGTATGTTATTTGTCATTTTTCCCTTGCTGCTTTCAATAATTTTTCTTTGTCGTTAATTTTTGTCAATTTGATTACTATGTGTCTTGTCATTTTTCTCCTTCGGTTTATCCTGCCTGGGACTCTCTGTGCTTCTGGACTTGGGTGGCTATTTCTTTTCCCATGCTAGGGAAGTTTTTGACCATAATCTCTTCAAATATATTCTCGGGTCCTTTCTCTCTCTTCTCCTTCTGGGATCCCTATCATGCGAATGTTGTTGTGTTTAATGTTGTCTGAGAGGACTCTTGGGGTGTCTTCATTTATTTTCATTCTTTTTCTTTATTCTGTTCCATGGCAGTGATTTCCACCTTTCTGTCTTCCAGGTCACTTATCCGTTCTTCTGCCACAGTTATTCTGCTACTGATTCCTTCTAGTATATTTTTCATTTCAGTTATTACATTGTTCACCTCTGTTTGTTTGTTCTTTAATTCTTCTAGGTGTTTGTTCCTTAATTCTTCTAGGTCTTTGTTAAGCATTTCTTGTGTCTTCTCGATCTTTGCCTCCTTTCTTTTTCCAAGGTCTTGGCTCAACTTCACTATCATTATTCTGAATTCTTTTTCTGGAAGGTTCCCTATCTCCACGTCATTTCGTTTTTTTTTTTTCTGGGGTTTTATCTTGTTCCTTGATCTGGTATAAAGTCCTCTGCCTTTTCATTTTGTCTATCTTTCTGTGAATGTGGTTTTCCTTCCACAGGATGCAGAATTGTAGTTCTTCTTGCTTCTGCTGTCTGCTCTCTGGTGGATGAGTCTATCTTAGAGGCTTGTGCAAGCTTCCTGATGGGAGGGACTGGTGGTGGGTAGAGCTGGGTGTTGCTTTGGTGGGCAGAGCTTTAATCCGCTTGTCTGCGGATTAAATAAAACTTTAATAAAAAGTTTAATCCGCTTGTCTGCTGATGCATGGGGCTGGGTTCCCTCCCTGTTGGTTGTTTGGCCTGAGGCGACCCAGCACTGGAGCCTACCTTGCTCTTGGTGGGGCTAATGGCGGACTCTGGGAGGGCTCACACCAAGGAGTATTTCCCAGAACTTCTGCTGCTAGTGTCGTTGTCCTCACGGTGAGCCACAGCCACAGCCACCACCTGCCTCTGCAGGAGACCCTCTAAAAGTAGCAGGTAGTTCTGGTCATTCTCCTACAGGGTCACTGCTTCTTCCCCTGGGTCCTGATGTGCACACTACTTTGTGTGTGCCCTCCAAGAGTGGAGTATCTGAGTGGAGTTGAGACTCTGAGACTCTGCGTGGAGTCACACAGACTCTGGGTCCTGTGAAGCTTCGATGTTTTGTGGTTCTAGAAATCCTATAGGAGACGGTCCACAGCAGGTGAAGCTAATGTTGTCAGTAGAGGTGTTGAAGCCAAAGATCTGCAGTTCCGACTAGAGGTGCCGATGTACATACAGGACAAAATCATCTCGTGTGAATGTAGTTCAGGCATGTTTAAGATGAATGCAGTCATGTTAATGCCTACCATATTCTATCTTGAGCCTCTCCTCAGGGAACCCCTCCTCAGTTCCTGAGGCTCCTGTAAGTCATGTACAAGGGACTGGAGAGTGGGCTCTGTCCAGTCTGAGCCCTGAGTTACCCTGTGTGTATCTTAGGATGCTTTGTATTTCTGTGGTGTCTGTCTGTTGTAACATCATCTCTTTCATTTCAGATTTATTTGGGCCCTCTCTTTTTAAAAAAACATACTACTGTTGTCTTTTATTCTTTACAGAAGTTTAATAAGTGTTTGATCTACTATCCTTACCCTATGTATACTTTTTGCAGTGAGATTTTTACTTTTCTTTGTTTCCTTGTTACTATCAATAATTAGTGAGACTTCTTTTAAGCTACCTTCAACATTGCTTATAAAGCTGCTTTATTAGTGATGACAGAGCCTTAATGGAAGTCATGTTCTGGTTGTAAATTAGAATGCAATGTGCCAGCAAAAAGCCCCTTAAGTTTATGTCTCATTACTTCTTGTTCTTTTTTTAATTTAATTTTTATTTTTTTGTCAGAGCAAATTTGATTAAAATGTTTTGTTTCTTCTAGGTGTGCAAGATGTGGTTCTTTTAAACATATACATATATCTATTCTTCTTTGCATCATTTTCCCATGTAGGTTATGACACAATGTTGAGCAGTCTTGTCTTGGTATTACATAGGTCTTTGGTGATTACATATTTCACATGTGTTTCTATATCTATCTTAACCCCAATATCCTAATGTATCCAATCCTCACACCTATCCATTTGCTGAACCATAAGTTTGTTTAATGAATCTGTGATTGCATTTCTCTGTGGAAATATCTTCATTGGTATCAATTTTTAGCTAAGACCTATAAGTGATATTATAGGATATGTGTCTTTGGCTTTCTGACTTAGTACAATTTGCCTGATTACCTCAAGAATCATACATGGTGCTGCAAATGGCATTGTTTCATTTTTTTCCCTGGCTAATATTCCATCTGTACGTGTACCAGTTCTTCTTTGGCCACGCACCTCTTGATGGACTTTCTGGTTGCCTCCATGTCTTGGCTATTGTAATACTGCTGCAATGCATATTTTCTTGCCTGTGTCTTTCCAGTTCTATCTTCTTATGTTATAGGCCAAGGAGTGGGCTTGCTGTATCATATGGTAGCTCAGTGTGTACGTTTTAAAGGCACCACCATTCCGTTCTCATTAGTGGCTCTTTCCAGGTTACGTCCCACTTAAAATTGAGGGTATGCATTTCTCCAAAACACCTTCAATATTTATTGTTTGTAGTTTTCTTGCTGATGGTTATTCTAACAGGTGCGAGCTGATACCTCTCTGTGGTTGAATTTGCATGTGTCCCAAAATCTGTTGAAATTGAGCTTTAAAGCATGCCCTTTCTATTTATCAAACTGTGATTACAGCTTAGTTCTTCAAAGTGTTTTCTTAAAGTAAGTGTCACATTTTGAAAATTTTTGGCCATTACCTCCCTCAAGACATTTTGAAGGCAGGTTTCATTTACAGCCCTGAAGTACTTGTTCATATGAAGTGCCCATTAGCACAGGTTTGAAAGCTGCTTTGGTAGGTAACGGCCGGAGGGCGGGAGCCTTTCCACGTTCCCCAATCTGGTAACTAGGGAAGGAGCCTTCAGCCCCAAAAGTGTCCACCCTTATGTCTCATCCAGCTGTGGAACTAGATATGGTCAATCTACGTTGCATCACAGCCCCTGAATGAATTGTGTGAGAATTTCTCTGTCTTTCAAAGTCTTTGTTTCATGGGTATTTAAAAGTAGTTTATTTTTATAATGGGGTTTAGGTGCTTTTCACTGCTGTGTTTATGCCGCTTTACACCCACTTGACTCACTTACAGAGAGATATCAATACATAGGTTTTAAGATTCTTACTAGTCAGATATAGTCTTGTGCGGTGAATAGGGGGTGTTGAGTCCAGTTCACTGAGCAAGGAGTAGGTCTTGTGTATTACATATTGGGCTTATGGAACGGTATCTGAGCTAATTTGAAACCCTTGTTTTATGCATCACCCCACCACACCTTTCCCGTTCAGCAGCCATAGTGTGTTTTCTAAATGTGTGACTCTGTTCTGTTTTGTAATTCAGTTCAAGTGTAACGGTTTTTACATTCCCTCTGTAAGTGATATCTTATGATAAGTGTCTTTTTCTGTGTGACTTATTTCACTTAGAATCTTCGTACCTAAATCCACTTATCGTTCTGCTACTAGCCTTATGACGTTGATTTCATGGCTGAGTGATATTCCATTGTACATGAGGACCCCAACATCTTTATCCATTTTTCTCTTTCCTAGGATATTTAAGGTGTAATGAAGTGGGGGTTCTTGTCAACAGAGCAGCCCTAAATTTTCGGGTGCCTGTGTAATGCTGATTTTTATTTTTCCCAATTTATAGGCCCATGAGTGGAAGTGCCCTATGCTCTCCAAGCTGTGCTTTTTAGATGTTTCAGGACACACTGTACACTTCTCCAGAGTGGCTGTTGGCAATTTATATACCGCCCATCAGCGTAGCAAGGCTCCCATTTCTCCATGGCCGGTCGTGCATTTCTGGTTTTGACACTTTTTTCCGCATGGCCCTTTTGCCTGATGGGAAGCTAGACTTCTTTGTCGCGCTGATTTGCCTTTCCAGGTTGCTTGGTTGGCCAAACAGGGCGTATGCGTTTTTTCCTGAATATTTTCAGGAAAAAACGCATACGCCCTTTTTGGCCAAGGGCATCATTGTCCACGGTTTGCCGCTTTTCATGTGCTTTCAAGGCGATTCGAATCTACCTCCTGAAATCTGTTTCCTGCAATTCTGCCTTGCTTTCAAATCCTCTTCGTTGCCTTCCCTCAATATATTTGTGGACGAGAGTTATCATTTATAACTCTGCAGGTTTGGGAATTGCAGTGCCCCTGAGTTCCATTTTTCAAGTCGCTTTTTGGGAGCTGGCCGCAAAAGCGTAGGATTGCTTGTGGCCCTCTTCTCGTTCTGGGGGGCAGGCTGAGGCTGTGGTTAATTCTTCTTCCTGATGGGAAAGTAGAGTGACCTGTGCCAGTCCCAACAACTAGAGCTAGTCTCTCATTGGTTCCCCCTCTTCCCGTTCATCCTCAGGACAAATTGCAACCTGTACGGAACAGGAGGTTAAAGGTGCTGATTCTCCAGGGAGGGAGAAGGCTAGAAAAGGGGCTGCAATGGCGAACCCGAGCACAAGGAGATGAGAAATGAGGTGCGGTTTAGAAACCTTTCCCGATCACACGGTGTGCCATGTTCTGGGTTTCTCATGCATGTTTTCGACGTAGGAAGATGCCCTTGAACCTGGAGATTTGGGACCCATGGGATGGGTACCATGCAGTATTACTTTAAAGGGTCTGCGTTGGCTCACCCAACCACACCAAACCTCTCAGCCCCAAGAGTGTCCACCCTTATGTCTCAATCAGCTGTGGGTCCAGATATGGTCAATCCAGGTTGCATCACAGCCCCTGAACGAATTTTGTAAGAATTTCTCTCTCTTTCACTGTCTTTGTTTCATGGGTTTTGAAAAGTAATTTATTTTTATAATGGGGTTTAGCTGCTTTTCACGGCTGTGTTTATGCCGTGTTACAGCCCCTTGACTCACTTCCAGAGAGATATCAATACATAGGTTTGAAGATTCTTACTAGTCAGATATATTCTTGTGCGGTGAATAGGGGGTGTTGAGTCCAGTTCACTGAGCAAGGAGTAGGTCTTGTCTATTACATATTGGGTTTATGGAAGGGTATCGGAGCTAATTTGAAACCCTTGTTTTATGCATCACCCCACCTCACCTTTCCCGTTCAGCAGCCATAGTGTGTTTTCTAAACGTGTGACTCTGTTCTGTTTGTAATTCATTTCAAGTGTAGCGGTTTTTACATTCCCTCTATAAGTGATATCTTATGAGAAGTGTCTTTTTCTGTGTGACTTATTTCACTTAGAGTCCTCGTACCTAAATCCACTCATCGTTCTGCTACTAGCCTTATGACGTTGATTTCATGGCTGAGTGATATTCCATTGTACATGAGGACCCCAACATCTTTATCCATTTTTCTCTTTCCTAGGATATTTAAGGTGTAATGAAGTGGGGGTTCTTGTCAACAGAGCAGCCCTAAATTTTCGGGTGCCTGTGTAATGCTGATTTTTATTTTTCCCAATTTATAGGCCCATGAGTGGAAGTGCCCTATGCTCTCCAAGCTGTGCTTTTTAGATGTTTCAGGACACACTGTACACTTCTCCAGAGTGGCTGTTGGCAATTTATATACCGCCCATCAGCGTAGCAAGGCTCCCATTTCTCCATGGCCGGTCCTGCATTTCTGGTTTTGACACTTTTTTCCGCATGGCCCTTTTGCCTGATGGGAAGCTAGACTTCTTTGTAGCGCTGATTTGCCTTTCCAGGTTGCTTGGTTGGCCAAAAAGGGCGTATGCGTTTTTTCCTGAATATATTCAGGAAAAAACGCATACGCCCTTTTTGGCCAAGGGCATCATTGTCCACGGTTTGCCGCTTTTCATGTGCTTTCAAGGCGATTCGAATCTACCTCCTGAAATCTGTTTCCTGCAATTCTGCCTTGCTTTCAAATCCTCTTCGTTGCCTTCCCTCAATATATTTGTGGACGAGAGTTATCATTTATAACTCTGCAGGTTTGGGAATTGCAGTGCCCCTGAGTTCCATTTTTCAAGTCGTTTTTGTGAGCTGGCCGCAAAAGCGCAGGATTGCTTGTGGCCCTCTTCTCGTTCTGGGGGGCAGGCTGAGGCTGTGGTTAATTCTTCTTCCTGATGGGAAAATAGAGTGACCTGTGCCAGTCCCAACCACTAGAGCTAGTCTCTCATTGGTTCCCCCTCTTCCCGTTCATCCTCAGGACAAATTGCAACCTGTACGGAACAGGAGGTTAAAGGTGCTGATTCTCCAAGGAGGGAGATGGCTAGTAAAGCGGCTGGAATGGCGAACCCGAGCACAAGGAGATGAGAAATGAGGTGCTTTTTAGAAACCTTTCCCGATCACACGGTGTGCCATCCTCTGGGTTTCTCATGCATGTTTTCGACGTAGGAAGATGCCCTTGAACCTGGAGATTTGTGACCCATGGGATGGGTACCATGCAGTATTACTTTAAAGGGTCTGCGTTGGCTCACCCAACCTCACCAAACCTCTCAGCCCCAAGAGTGTCCACCCTTATGTCTCAATCAGCTGTGGGTCCAGATATGGTCAATCCAGGTTGCATCACAGCCCCTGAACGAATTTTGTAAGAATTTCTCTCTCTTTCACTGTCTTTGTTTTATGGGTTTTGAAAAGTAATTTATTTTTATAATGGGGTTTAGCTGCTTTTCACGGCTGTGTTTATGCCGTGTTACAGCCCCTTGACTCACTTCCAGAGAGATATCAATACATAGGTTTGAAGATTCTTACTAGCCAGATATATTCTTGTGCGGTGAATAGGGGGTGTTGAGTCCAGTTCACTGAGCAAGGAGTAGGTCTTGTCTATTACATATTGGGTTTATGGAAGGGTATCGGAACTAATTTGAAACCCTTGTTTTATGCATCACCCCACCTCACCTTTCCCATTCAGCAGCCATAGTGTGTTTTCTAAACGTGTGACTCTGTTCTCTTTTGTAATTCAGTTCAAGTGTAGTGGTTTTTACATTCCCTCTATAAGTGATATCTTATGATAAGTGTCTTTTTCTGTGTGACTTATTTCACTTGGAATCGTCGTACCTAAATCCACTCATCGTGCTGCTACTAGCCTTATGACGTTGATTTCATGGCTGAGTGACATTCCATTGTACATGAGGACCCCAACTTCTTTATCCATTTTTCTCTTTCCTAGGATATTTAAGGTGTAATGAAGTGGCGGTTCTTGTCAACAGAGCAGCCCTAAACTTTGGGGTGCCTGTGTCTTGCTGATTTTTAGTTTTCCCAATTTATACGCCCATGAGTGGAAGTGCCCTATGCTCTCCAAGCTGTGTTTTTTATATGTTTCAGAACACACCGTACACTTCTCCAGAGTGGTTGTTGGCAATTTACATCCCACCCATCAGCGTAGCAAGGCTCCCATTTCTCCATGGCCGGTCCTGCATTTCTGGTTTGGACACTTTTTTCCGCATGACCCTTTTTCCCCCTGAGAAGCGAAACTTCTTTGTAGCACTGATTTGCCTTTCCAGGTTGCTTGGTTGGCCAAAAAGGGCGTATGCGTTTTTTCCTGTATATATTCAGGAAAAAACGCATACGCCCTTTTTGGCCAAGGGCATCATTGTCCACGTTTTGCCGCTTTTCATGTGCTTTCAAGGCGATTCGAATCTACCTCCTGAAATCAGTTTCCTGCAATTCTGCCTTGCTTTCAAAGGCTCTTCGTTGCCTTCCCTTAATATATTTGTGGACGAGAGGTATCATTTAAAACTCTGCAGGTTTGTGAATTGCAGGGCCCCTGATCTCCATTTTTCAACTCGCTTTTTTGGGAGCTGGCCGCAAAAGCGCAGGATTGCTTCAGGCCCTCTTTTGGTTCTGGGGGGCACGCTGAGCTCGTGGTTAATTCTTCTTCCTGATGGGAAAATAGAGTGACCTGTGCCTGTCCCAACACCTAGAGCTAGTCTCTCATTAGTTCCCCCTCTTCCCGTTCATCCTCAGGACAAATTGCAACCTGTACGGAACAGGAGGTTAAAGGTGCTGATTCTCCAAGGAGGGAGATGACTAGTAAATCGGCTGGAATGGCGAACCCGAGCAAAGGAGATGAGAAATGAGGTGCGTTTTAGAAACCTATCCCGATCACACGGTGTGCCATCTTCTGGGTTTCTCATGCACGTTTTCGACGTAGGAAGATGCCCTTGAACCTGGAGATTTGGGACCCATGGGATGGGTACCCTGCAGTATTACTTGAAAGGGTCTGCGTTGGCTCACCCAACCTCACTGAACCTCTCAGCCCCAAGAGTGTCCACCCTTATGTCTCAATCAGCTGTGGGACTAGATATGGTCAATCCAGGTTGCATCACAGCCCCTGAACGAATTTTGTAAGAATTTCTCTCTCTTTCACTGTCTTTGTTTCACTGGTTTTTAAAAGTAATTTATTTTTATAATGGGGTTTAGCTGCTTTTCACGGCTGTGTTTATGCCGCTTTACACCCCCTTGACTCACTTACAGAGAGATATCAATACATAGGTTTGAACATTCTTACTAGTCAGATATATTCTTGTGCGGTGAATAGGGGGTGTTGAGTCCAGTTCACTGAAAAAGGAATAGGTCTTGTCTCTTACATATTGGGTTTATGGAACGGTATCTGAGCTAATTTGAAACCCTTGTTTTATGCATCACCCCACCTCACCTTTCCCGTTCAGCAGCCATAGTGTGTTTTCTAAACGTCTGACACTGTTCTGTTTTGCAATTCAGTTCAAGTGTAGCGGTTTTTACATTCCCTCTATAAGTGATATGTTATGATAAGTGTCTTTTTCTGTGTGACTTATTTCACTTAGAATCGTCGTACCTAAATCCACTCATCGTGCTGCTACTAGCCTTATGACGTTGGTTTCATGGCTGAGTGATATTCCATTGTACATGAGGACCACAACTTCTTTATCCATTTTTCTCTTTCCTAGGATATTTAAGGTGTAATGAAGTGGGGGTTCCTGTCAACAGAGCAGCCCAAAACTTTGGGGTGCCTGTGTCTTGCTGATTTTTAGTTTTCCCAATTTATACGCCCATGAGTGGAAGGGCCCTATGCGCTACAAGCTATGTTTTTTAGATTATTCAGGACACACCGTACACTTCTCCAGAGTGGCTGTTGGCAATTTACATCCCACCCATCAGCATAGCAAGGCTCCCATTTCTCCATGGCCGGTCCTGCATTTCTGGTTTGGACACTTTTTTCCGCATGGCCCTTTTGCCCGCTGGGAAGCGAGACTTCTTTGGAGCGCTAATTTGCCTTTCCAGGTTGCTTGGTTGGCCAAAAAGGGCGTATGCGTTTTTTCCTGAATATATTCAGGAAAAAACGCATACGCCGTTTTTGGCCAAGGGCATCGTTGTCCACGTTTTGCCACTTTTCATGTGCTTTCAAGGCGATTCGAATCTACCTCCTGAAATCTGTTTCCTGCAATTCTGCCTTGCTTTCAAAGCCTCTTCGTTGCCTTCCCTTAATATATTTGTGGACGAGAGTTATCATTTAAAACACTGCAGGTTTGTTAATTGCAGTGCCCCTGAGCTCCAATTTTCAACTCGCTTTTTTGGGAGCTGGCCGCAAAAGCGCAGGATTGCTTCAGGCCCTCTTTTGGTTCTGGGGGGCAGGCTGAGCTTGTGCTTAATTCTTCTTCCTGATGGGAAAATAGAGTGACCTGTGCCTGTCCCAACACCTAGAGCTAGTCTCTCTTTGGTTCCCCCTCTTCCCGTTCATCCTCAGGACAAATTGCAAACTCTACGGAACAGGAGTTTAAAGGTGCTGATTCTCCAAGGAGGGAGATGGCTAGTAAAGGGGCTGCAATGTCGAACCCGAGCACAAGGAGATGAGAAATGAGATGCGTTTTAGAAACCTATCCCGATCACACGGTGTGCCATCTTCTGGGTTTCTCATGCACGTTTTCGACGTAGGAAGATGCCCTTGAACCTGGAGATTTGGGACCCATGGGATGGGTACCCTGCAGTATTACTTGAAAGGGTCTGCGTTGGCTCACCCAAACTCACCGAACCTCTCAGCCCCAAGAGTGTCCACCCTTATGTCTCAATCAGCTGTGGGTCTAGATATGGTCAATCCAGGTTGCATCACAGCCCCTGAACGAATTTTGTAAGAATTTCTCTCTCTTTCACTGTCTTTGTTTCAGTGGTTTTTAAAAGTAATTTATTTTTATAATGGGGTTTAGCTGCTTTTCACGGCTGTGTTTATGCCGCTTTACACCCCCTTGACTCACTTACAGAGAGATATCAATACATAGGTTTGAAGATTCTTACTAGTCAGATATATTCTTGTGTGGTGAATAGGGTGTGTTGAGTCCAGTTCACTGAAAAAGGAATAGGTCTTGTCTCTTACATATTGGGTTTATGGAACGGTATCTGAGCTAATTTGAAACCCTTGTTTTATGCATCACCCCACCTCACCTTTCCCGTTCAGCAGCCATATTGTATTTTCTAAACGTCTGACTCTGTTCTGTTTTGCCATTCAGTTCAAGTGTAGCAGTTTTTACATTCCCTCTATAAGTGATATCTTATGATAAGTGTCTTTTTCTGTGTGACTTATTTCACTTAGAATCGTCGTACCTAAATCCACTCATCGTGCTGCTACTAGCCTTATGACGTTGATTTCATGGCTGAGTGATATTCCATTGTACATGAGGTCCACAACTTCTTTATCCATTTTTCTTTTTCCTAGGATATTTAAGGTGTAATGAAGTGGCGGTTCTTGTCAACAGAGCAGCCCTAAACTTTGGGGTGCCTGTGTCTTGCTGATTTTTAGTTTTCCCAATTTATACGCCCATGAGTGGAAGTGCCCTATGCTCTCCAAGCTGTGTTTTTTATATGTTTCAGAACACACCGTACACTTCTCCAGAGTGGCTGTTGGCAATTTACATCCCACCCATCAGCATAGCAAGGCTCCCATTTCTCCATGGCCGGTCCTGCATTTCTGGTTTGGACACTTTTTTCCGCATGGCCCTTTTGCCCGCTGGGAAGCGAGACTTCTTTGGAGCGCTGATTTGCCTTTCCAGGTTGCTTGGTTGGCCAAAAAGTGCGTATGCGTTTTTTCCTGAATATATTCAGGAAAAAACGCATACGCCCTTTTTGGCCAAGGGCATCATTGTCCACGTTTTGCCGCTTTTCATGTGCTTTCAAGGCGATTCGAATCTACCTCCTGAAATCTGTTTCCTGCAATTCTGCCTTGCTTTCAAAGCCTCTTCGTTGCCTTCCCTTAATATATTTGTGGACGAGAGGTATCATTTAAAACTCTGCAGGTTTGTGAATTGCAGTGCCCCTGAGCTCCATTTTTCAACTCGCTTTTTTGGGAGCTGGCCGCAAAAGCGCAGGATTGCTTCAGGCCCTCTTCTGGTTCTGGGGGGCAGGCTGAGCTTGTGCTTAACTCTTCTTCCTGATGGGAAAATAGAGTGACCTGTGCCTGTCCCAACACCTAGAGCTAGTCTCTCATTGGTTCCCCCTCTTCCCGTTCATCCTCAGGACAAATTGCAACCTGTACGGAACAGGAGGTTAAAGGTGCTGATTCTCCAAGGAGGGAGATGGCTAGTAAATCGGCTGGAATGGCGAACCCGAGCAAAGGAGATGAGAAATGAGGTGCGTTTTAGAAACCTTTCCCGATCACACGGTGTACCATCTTCTGGGTTTCTCATGCATATTTTCGATGTAGGAAGATGCCCTTGAACCTGGAGATTTGGGACCCATGGGATGGGTACCATGCAGTATTACTTGAAAGGGTCTGCGTTGGCTCACCCAACCTCACCGAACCTCTCAGCCCCAAGAGTGTCCACCCTTATGTCTCAATTAGCTGTGGGTCTAGATATGGTCAATCCAGGTTGCATCACAGCCCCTGAACGAATTTTGTAAGAATTTCTCTCTCTTTCACTGTCTTTGTTTCACTGGTTTTTAAAAGTAATTTATTTTTATAATGGGGTTTAGCTGCTTTTCACGGCTGTGTTTATGCCGCTTTACACCCCCTTGACTCACTTACAGAGAGATATCAATACATAGGTTTGAACATTCTTACTAGTCAGATAT
Organism: Balaenoptera acutorostrata; assembly: GCF_949987535.1. Lineage (NCBI taxonomy): Eukaryota > Metazoa > Chordata > Mammalia > Artiodactyla > Balaenopteridae > Balaenoptera > Balaenoptera acutorostrata. The sequence goes on from NW_026646121.1 coordinate 978,848, forward strand.
ATTCTTGTGCAGTGAATAGGGGGTGTTGAGTCCAGTTCACTGAAAAAGGAATAGGTCTTGTCTCTTACATATTGGGTTTATGGAACGGTATCTGAGCTAATTTGAAACCCTTGTTTTATGCATCACCCCACCTCACCTTTCCCGTTCAGCAGCCATAGTGTGTTTTCTAAACATCTGACTCTGTTCTGTTTTGCAATTCAGTTCAAGTGTAGCGGTTTTTACATTCCCTCTATAAGTGATATCTTATGATAAGTGTCTATTTCTGTGTGACTTATTTCACTTAGAATCGTCGTACCTAAATCCACTCATCGTGCTGCTACTAGCCTTATGACGTTGATTTCATGGCTGAGTGATATTCCATTGTACATGAGGTCCACAACTTCTTTATCCATTTTTCTCTTTCCTAGGATATTTAAGGTGTAATGAAGTGGGGGTTCTTGTCAACAGAGGAGCCCTAAACTTTGGGGTGCCTGTGTCTTGCTGATTTTTAGTTTTCCCAATTTATACGCCCATGAGTGGAAGTGCCCTATGCGCTCCAAGCTATGTTTTTTAGATGATTCAGGACACACCGTACACTTCTCCAGAGTGGCTGTTTGCAATTTACATCCCACCCATCAGCATAGCAAGGCTCCCATTTCTCCATGGCCGGTCCTGCATTTGTGGTTTGGACACTTTTTTCCGCATGGCCCTTTTGCCCGCTGGGAAGCGAGACTTCATTGGAGCGCTAATTTGCCTTTCCAGGTTGCTTGGTTGGCCAAAAAGGGCGTATGCGTTTTTTCCTGAATATATTCAGGAAAAAACGCATACGCCCTTTTTGGCCAAGGGCATCATTGTCCACGTTTTGCCGCTTTTCATGTGCTTTCAAGGCGATTCGAATCTGCCTCCTGAAATCTGTTTCCTGCAATTCTGCCTTGCTTTCAAAGCCTCTTCGTTGCCTTCCCTTAATATATTTGTGGACGAGAGTTATCATTTAAAACTCTGCAGGTTTGTGAATTGCAGTGCCCCTGAGCTCCATTTTTCAACTCGCTTTTTTGGGAGCGGGCCGCAAAAGCGCAGGATTGCTTCAGGCCCTCTTCTGGTTCTGGGGGGCAGGCTGAGCTTGTGCTTAATTCTTCTTCCTGATGGGAAAATAGAGTGACCTCTGCCTGTCCCAACACCTAGAGCTAGTCTCTCATTGGTTCCCCCTCTTCCCGTTCATCCTCAGGACAAATTGCAACCTGTACGGAACAGGAGGTTAAAGGTGCTGATTCTCCAAGGAGGGAGATGGCTAGTAAATCGGCTGGAATGGCGAACCCGAGCAAAGGAGATGAGAAATGAGGTGCGTTTTAGAAACCTTTCCCGATCACACGGTGTACCATCTTCTGGGTTTCTCATGCATGTTTTCGATGTAGGAAGATGCCCTTGAACCTGGAGATTTGGGACCCATGGGATGGGTACCATGCAGTATTACTTGAAAGGGTCTGCGTTGGCTCACCCAACCTCACTGAACCTCTCAGCCCCAAGAGTGTCCACCCTTATGTCTCAATCAGCTGTGGGTCTAGATATGGTCAATCCAGGTTGCATCACAGCCCCTGAACGAATTTTGTAAGAATTTCTCTCTCTTTCACTGTCTTTGTTTCACGGGTTTTGAAAAGTAATTTATTTTTATAATGGGGTTTAGCTGCTTTTCACGGCTGTGTTTATGCCGCTTTACACCCCCTTGACTCACTTACAGAGAGATATCAATACATAGGTTTGAAGATTCTTACTAGTCAGATATATTCTTGTGTGGTGAATAGGAGGTGTTGAGTCCAGTTCACTGAAAAAGGAATAGGTCTTGTCTCTTACATATTGGGTTTATGGAACGGTATCTGAGCTAATTTGAAACCCTTGTTTTATGCATCACCCCACCTCACCTTTCCCGTTCAGCAGCCATAGTGTGTTTTCTAAACATCTGGCTCTGTTCTGTTTTGCCATTCAGTTCAAGTGTAGCAGTTTTTACATTCCCTCTATAAGTGACATCTTATGATAATGTCTTTTTCTGTGTGACTTATTTCACTTAGAATCGTCGTACCTAAATCCACTCATCGTGCTGCTACTAGCCTTATGACGTTGATTTCATGGCTGAGTGATATTCCATTGTACATGAGGTCCACAACTTCTTTATCCATTTTTCTCTTTCCTAGGATATTTAAGGTGTAATGAAGTGGCGGTTCTTGTCAACAGAGCAGCCCTAAACTTTGGGGTGCCTGTGTCTTGCTGATTTTTAGTTTTCCCAATTTATACGCCCATGAGTGGAAGTGCCCTATGCTCTCCAAGCTGTGTTTTTTAGATGTTTCAGAACACACCGTACACTTCTCCAGAGTGGCTGTTGGCAATTTACATCCCACCCATCAGCGTAGCAAGGCTCCCATTTCTCCATGGCCGGTCCTGCATTTGTGGTTTGGACACTTTTTTCCGCATGGCCCTTTTTGCCCGCTGGGAAGCGAGACTTCATTGGAGCGCTAATTTGCCTTTCCAGGTTGCTTGGTTGGCCAAAAAGGGCGTATGCGTTTTTTCCTGAATATATTCAGGAAAAAACGCATACGCCCTTTTTGGCCAAGGGCATCATTGTCCACGTTTTGCCGCTTTTCATGTGCTTTCAAGGCGATTCGAATCTGCCTCCTGAAATCTGTTTCCTGCAATTCTGCCTTGCTTTCAAAGCCTCTTCGTTGCCTTCCCTTAATATATTTGTGGACGAGAGTTATCATTTAAAACTCTGCAGGTTTGTGAATTGCAGTGCCCCTGAGCTCCATTTTTCAACTCGCTTTTTTGGGAGCGGGCCGCAAAAGCGCAGGATTGCTTCAGGCCCTCTTCTGGTTCTGGGGGGCAGGCTGAGCTTGTGCTTAATTCTTCTTCCTGATGGGAAAATAGAGTGACCTCTGCCTGTCCCAACACCTAGAGCTAGTCTCTCATTGGTTCCCCCTCTTCCCGTTCATCCTCAGGACAAATTGCAACCTGTACGGAACAGGAGGTTAAAGGTGCTGATTCTCCAAGGAGGGAGATGGCTAGTAAATCGGCTGGAATGGCGAACCCGAGCAAAGGAGATGAGAAATGAGGTGCGTTTTAGAAACCTTTCCCGATCACACGGTGTAGCATCTTCTGGGTTTCTCATGCATGTTTTCGATGTAGGAAGATGCCCTTGAACCTGGAGATTTGGGACCCATGGGATGGGTACCATGCCGTATTACTTGAAAGGGTCTGCGTTGGCTCACCCAACCTCACTGAACCTCTCAGCCCCAAGAGTGTCCACCCTTATGTCTCAATCAGCTGTGGGTCTAGATATGGTCAATCCAGGTTGCATCACAGCCCCTGAACGAATTTTGTAAGAATTTCTCTCTCTTTCACTGTCTTTGTTTCACGGGTTTTGAAAAGTAATTTATTTTTATAATGGTGTTTAGCTGCTTTTCACGGCTGTGTTTATGCCGCTTTACACCCCCTTGACTCACTTACAGAGAGATATCAATACATAGGTTTGAAGATTCTTACTAGTCAGATATATTCTTGTGTGGTGAATAGGAGGTGTTGAGTCCAGTTCACTGAAAAAGGAATAGGTATTGTCTCTTACATATTGGGTTTACGGAACGGTATCTGAGCTAATTTGAAACCCTTGTTTTATGCATCACCCCACCTCACCTTTCCCGTTCAGCAGCCATAGTGTGTTTTCTAAACATCTGGCTCTGTTCTGTTTTGCCATTCAGTTCAAGTGTAGCAGTTTTTACATTCCCTCTATAAGTGACATCTTATGATAATGTCTTTTTCTGTGTGACTTATTTCACTTAGAATCGTCGTACCTAAATCCACTCATCGTGCTGCTACTAGCCTTATGACGTTGATTTCATGGCTGAGTGATATTCCATTGTACATGAGGTCCACAACTTCTTTATCCATTTTTCTCTTTCCTAGGATATTTAAGGTGTAATGAAGTGGCGGTTCTTGTCAACAGAGCAGCCCTAAACTTTGGGGTGCCTGTGTCTTGCTGATTTTTAGTTTTCCCAATTTATACGCCCATGAGTGGAAGTGCCCTATGCTCTCCAAGCTGTGTTTTTTAGATGTTTCAGAACACACCGTACACTTCTCCAGAGTGGCTGTTGGCAATTTACATCCCACCCATCAGCGTAGCAAGGCTCCCATTTCTCCATGGCCTGTCCTGCATTTCTGGTTTGGACACTTTTTTCCGCATGGCCCTTTTGCCCGCTGGGAAGCGAGACTTCTTTGGAACGCTAATTTGCCTTTCCAGGTTGCTTGGTTGGCCAAAAAGGGCGTATGCGTTTTTTCCTGAATATATTCAGGAAAAAACGCATACGCCCTTTTTGGCCAAGGGCATCATTGTCCACGTTTTGCTGCTTTTCATGTGCTTTCAAGGCGATTCGAATCTGCCTCCTGAAATCTGTTTCCTGCAATTCTGCCTTGCTTTCAAAGCCTCTTCGTTGCCTTCCCTTAATATATTTGTGGACGAGAGTTATCATTTAAAACTCTGCAGGTTTGTGAATTGCAGTGCCCCTGAGCTCCATTTTTCAACTCGCTTTTTTGGGAGCGGGCCGCAAAAGCGCAGGATTGCTTCAGGCCCTCTTCTGGTTCTGGGGGGCAGGCTGAGCTTGTGCTTAATTCTTCTTCCTGATGGGAAAATAGAGTGACCTCTGCCTGTCCCAACACCTAGAGCTAGTCTCTCATTGGTTCCCCCTCTTCCCGTTCATCCTCAGGACAAATTGCAACCTGTACGGAACAGGAGGTTAAAGGTGCTGATTCTCCAAGGAGGGAGATGGCTAGTAAATCGGCTGGAATGGCGAACCCGAGCAAAGGAGATGAGAAATGAGGTGCGTTTTAGAAACCTTTCCCGATCACACGGTGTACCATCTTCTGGGTTTCTCATGCATGTTTTCGATGTAGGAAGATGCCCTTGAACCTGGAGATTTGGGACCCATGGGATGGGTACCATGCAGTATTACTTGAAAGGGTCTGCGTTGGCTCACCCAACCTCACCGAACCTCTCAGCCCCAAGAGTGTCCACCCTTATGTCTCAATCAGCTGTGGGTCTAGATATGGTCAATCCAGGTTGCATCACAGCCCCTGAACGAATTTTGTAAGAATTTCTCTCTCTTTCACTGTCTTTGTTTCACGGGTTTTGAAAAGTAATTTATTTTTATAATGGGGTTTAGCTGCTTTTCACGGCTGTGTTTATGCCGCTTTACACCCCCTTGACTCACTTACAGAGAGATATCAATACATAGGTTTGAAGATTCTTACTAGTCAGATATATTCTTGTGTGGTGAATAGGGGGTGTTGAGTCCAGTTCACTGAAAAAGGAATAGGTCTTGTCTCTTACATATTGGGTTTATGGAACGGTATCTGAGCTAATTTGAAACCCTTGTTTTATGCATCACCCCACCTCACCTTTCCCGTTCAGCAGCCATAGTGTGTTTTCTAAACATCTGGCTCTGTTCTGTTTTGCCATTCAGTTCAAGTGTAGCAGTTTTTACATTCCCTCTATAAGTGACATCTTATGATAATGTCTTTTTCTGTGTGACTTATTTCACTTAGAATCGTCGTACCTAAATCCACTCATCGTGCTGCTACTAGCCTTATGACGTTGATTTCATGGCTGAGTGATATTCCATTGTACATGAGGTCCACAACTTCTTTATCCATTTTTCTCTTTCCTAGGATATTTAAGGTGTAATGAAGTGGCGGTTCTTGTCAACAGAGCAGCCCTAAACTTTGGGGTGCCTGTGTCTTGCTGATTTTTAGTTTTCCCAATTTATACGCCCATGAGTGGAAGTGCCCTATGCTCTCCAAGCTGTGTTTTTTAGATGTTTCAGAACACACCGTACACTTCTCCAGAGTGGCTGTTGGCAATTTACATCCCACCCATCAGCGTAGCAAGGCTCCCATTTCTCCATGGCCGGTCCTGCATTTCTGGTTTGGACACTTTCTTCCGCATGGCCCTTTTGCCCGCTGGGAAGCGAGACTTCTTTGGAGCGCTAATTTGCCTTTCCAGGTTGCTTGGTTGGCCAAAAAGGGCGTATGCGTTTTTTCCTGAATATATTCAGGAAAAAACGCATACGCCCTTTTTGGCCAAGGGCATCATTGTCCACGTTTGGCCGCTTTTCATGTGCTTTCAAGGCGATTCGAATCTACCTCCTGAAATCTGTTTCCTGCAATTCTGCCTTGCTTTCAAAGCCTCTTCGTTGCCTTCCCTTAATATATTTGTGGACGAGAGGTATCATTTAAAACTCTGCAGGTTTGTGAATTGCAGTGCCCCTGAGCTCCATTTCTCAACTCGCTTTTTTGGGAGGTGGCCGCAAAAGCGCAGGATTGCTTCAGGCCCTCTTCTGGTTCTGAGGGGCAGGCTGAGCTTGTGCTTAATTCTTCTTCCTGATGGGAAAATAGAGGGACCTGTGCCTGTCCCAACACCTAGAGCTAGTCTCTCATTGGTTCCCCCTCTTCCCGTTCATCCTCAGGACAAATTGCAACCTGTACGGAACAGGAGGTTAAAGGTGCTGATTCTCCAAGGAGGGAGATGGCTAGTAAATCGGCTGGAATGGCGAACCCGAGCAAAGGAGATGAGAAATGAGGTGCGTTTTAGAAACCTTTCCCGATCACACGGTGTACCATCTTCTGGGTTTCTCATGCCTGTTTTCGATGTAGGAAGATGGCCTTGAACCTGGAGATTTGGGACCCGTGGGATGGGTACCATGCAGTATTACTTGAAAGGGTCTGCGTTGGCTCACCCAACCTCACCGAACCTCTCAGACCCAAGAGTGTCCACCCTTATGTCTCAATCAGCTGTGGGTCTAGATATGGTCAATCCAGGTTGCATCACAGCCCCTGAACGAATTTTGTAAGAATTTCTCTCTCTTTCACTGTCTTTGTTTCACGGGTTTTGAAAAGTAATTTATTTTTATAATGGGGTTTAGCTGCTTTTCACGGCTGTGTTTATGCCGCTTTACACCCCCTTGACTCACTTACAGAGAGATATCAATACATAGGTTTGAAGATTCTTACTAGTCAGATATATTCTTGTGCGGTGAATAGGGGGTGTTGAGTCCAGGTCACTGAAAAAGGAATAGGTCTTGTCTCTTACATATTGGGTTTATGGAACGGTATCGGAGCTAATTTGAAACCCTTGTTTTATGCATCACCCCACCTCACCTTTCCCGTTCCGCAGCCATAGTGTGTTTTCTAAACGTGTGACTCTGTTCTGTTTTGTAATTCAGTTCAAGTGTCGCGGTTTTTACATTCCCTCTCTAAGTGATATCTTATGATAAGTGTCTTTTTCTGTGTGACTTATTTCACTTAGAATCGTCGTACCTAAATCCACTCATCGTGCTGCTACTAGCCTTATGACGTTGATTTCATGGCTGAGTGATATTCCATTGTACATGAGGACCACAACTTCTTTATCCATTTTTCTCTTTCCTAGGATATTTAAGGTGTAATGAAGTGGGGGTTCTTGTCAACAGAGCAGCCCTAAATTTTGGGGTGCCTGTGTCTGGCTGATTTTTAGTTTTCCCAATTTATACGCCCATGAGTGGAAGTGCCCTATGCTCTCCAAGCTGTGTTTTTTAGATGTTTCAGGACACACCGTACACTTCTCCAGAGTGGCTGTTGGCAATTTACATCCCGCCCATCAGTGTAGCAAGGCTCCCATTTCTCCATGGCCGGTCCTGCATTTCTGCTTTGGACACTTTTTTCCGCATGGCCCTCTTGCCCGCTGGGAAGCGAGACTTCTTTGGAGCGCTGATTTGCCTTTCCAGGTTGCTTGGTTGGCCAAAAAGGGCGTATGCGTTTTTTCCTGAATATATTCAGGAAAAAACGCATACGCCCTTTTTGGCCAAGGGCATCATTGTCCAGGTTTTGCCGCTTTTCATGTGCTTTCAAGGCGATTCGAATCTACCTCCTGAAATCTGTTTCCTGCATTTCTGCCTTGCTTTCAAAGCCTCTTCGTTGCCTTCCCTTAATATATTTGTGGACGAGAGGTATCATTTAAAACTCTGCAGGTTTGTGAATTGCAGTGCCCCTGAGCTCCATTTTTCAACTCGCTTTTTTGGGAGCTGGCCGCAAAAGCGCAGGATTGCTTCAGGCCCTCTTCTGGTTCTGGGGGGCAGGCTGAGCTTGTGCTTAATTCTTCTTCCTGATGGGAAAATAGAGTGACCTGTGCCTGTCCCAAAACCTAGAGCTAGTGTCTCATTGGTTCCCCCTCTTCCCGTTAATCCTCAGGACAAATTGCAACCTGTACGGAACAGGAGGTTAAAGGTGCTGATTCTCCAAGGAGGGAGATGGCTAGTAAATCGGCTGGAATGGCGAACCCGAGCAAAGGAGATGAGAAATGAGGTGCGTTTTAGAAACCTTTCCCGATCACACGGTGTACCATCTTCTGGGTTTCTCATGCATGTTTTCGATGTAGGAAGATGCCCTTGAACCTGGAGATTTGGGACCCATGGGATGGGTACCATGCAGTATTACTTGAAAGGGTCTGCGTTGGCTCACCCAACCTCACCGAACCTCTCAGCCCCAAGAGTGTCCACCCTTATGTCTCAATCAGCTGTGGGTCTAGATATGGTCAATCCAGGTTGCATCACAGCCCCTGAACGAATTTTGTAAGAATTTCTCTCTCTTTCACTGTCTTTGTTTCACGGGTTTTCAAAAGTAATTTATTTTTATAATGGGGTTTAGCTGCTTTTCACGGCTGTGTTTATGCCGCTTTACACACCCTTGACTCACTTACAGAGAGATATCAACACATAGGTTTGAACATTCTTACTAGTCAGATATATTCTTGTGCGGTGAATAGGGGGTGTTGAGTCCAGTTCACTGAAAAAGGAATAGGTCTTGTCTCTTACATATTGGGTTTATGGAACGGTATCTGAGCTAATTTGAAACCCTTGTTTTATGCATCACCCCACCTCACCTTGCCCGTTCAGCAGCCATAGTGTGTTTTCTAAACATCTGACTCTGTTCTGTTTTGCAATTCAGTTCAAGTGTAGCGGTTTTTACATTCCCTCTATAAGTGATATCTTATGATAAGTGTCTATTTCTGTGTGACTTATTTCACTTAGAATCGTCGTACCTAAATCCACTCATCGTGCTGCTACTAGCCTTATGACGTTGATTTCATGGCTGAGTGATATTCCATTGTACATGAGGTCCACAACTTCTTTATCCATTTTTCTCTTTCCTAGGATATTTAAGGTGTAATGAAATGGGGGTTCTTGTCAACAGAGCAGCCCAAAACTTTGGGGTGCCTGTGTCTTGCTGATTTTTAGTTTTCCCAATTTATACGCCCATGAGTGGAAGTGCCCTATGCGCTCCAAGCTATGTTTTTTAGATGATTCAGGACACACCGTACACTTCTCCAGAGTGGCTGTTTGCAATTTACATCCCACCCATCAGCATAGCAAGGCTCCCATTTCTCCATGGCCGGTCCTGCATTTGTGGTTTGGATACTTTTTTCCGCATGGCCCTTTTGCCCGCTGGGAAGCCAGACTTCTTTGGAGCGCTGATTTGCCTTTCCAGGTTGCTTGGTTGGCCAAAAAGGGCGTATGCGTTTTTTCCTGAATATATTCAGGAAAAAACGCATACGCCCTTTTTGGCCAAGGGCATAATTGTCCACGTTTTGCCGCTTTTCATGTGCTTTCAAGGCGATTCGAATCTGCCTCCTAAAATCTGTTTCCTGCAATTCTGCCTTGCTTTCAAAGCCTCTTCGTTGCCTTCCCTTAATATATTTGTGGACGAGAGTTATCATTTAAAACTCTGCAGGTTTGTGAATTGCAGTGCCCCTGAGCTCCATTTTTCAACTCACTTTTTTGGGAGCGGGCCGCAAAAGCGCAGGATTGCTTCAGGCCCTCTTCTGGTTCTGGGGGGCAGGCTGAGCTTGTGCTTAATTCTTCTTCCTGATGGGAAAATAGAGTGACCTCTGCCTGTCCCAACACCTAGAGCTAGTCTCTCATTGGTTCCCCCTCTTCCCGTTCATCCTCAGGACAAATTGCAACCTGTACGGAACAGGAGGTTAAAGGTGCTGATTCTCCAAGGAGGGAGATGGCTAGTAAATCGGCTGGAATGGCGAACCCGAGCAAAGGAGATGAGAAATGAGGTGCGTTTTAGAAACCTTTCCCGATCACACGGTGTACCATCTTCTGGGTTTCTCATGCATGTTTTCGATGTAGGAAGATGCCCTTGAACCTGGAGATTTGGGACCCATGGGATGGGTACCATGCAGTATTACTTGAAAGGGTCTGCGTTGGCTCACCCAACCTCACCGAACCTCTCAGCCCCAAGAGTGTCCACCCTTATGTCTCAATCAGCTGTGGGTCTAGATATGGTCAATCCAGGTTGCATCACAGCCCCTGAACGAATTTTGTAAGAATTTCTCTCTCTTTCACTGTCTTTGTTTCACGGGTTTTGAAAAGTAATTTATTTTTATAATGGGGTTTAGCTGCTTTTCACGGCTGTGTTTATGCCGCTTTACACCCCCTTGACTCACTTACAGAGAGATATCAATACATAGGTTTGAAGATTCTTACTAGTCAGATATATTCTTGTGCGGTGAATAGGGGGTGTTGAGTCCAGGTCACTGAAAAAGGAATAGGTCTTGTCTCTTACATATTGGGTTTATGGAACGGTATCGGAGCTAATTTGAAACCCTTGTTTTATGCATCACCCCACCTCACCTTTCCCGTTCCGCAGCCATAGTGTGTTTTCTAAACGTGTGACTCTGTTCTGTTTTGTAATTCAGTTCAAGTGTAGCGGTTTTTACATTCCCTCTCTAAGTGATATCTTATGATAAGTGTCTTTTTCTGTGTGACTTATTTCACTTAGAATCGTCGTACCTAAATCCACTCATCGTGCTGCTACTAGCCTTATGACGTTGATTTCATGGCTGAGTGATATTCCATTGTACATGAGGACCACAACTTCTTTATCCATTTTTCTCCTTCCTAGGATATTTAAGGTGTAATGAAGTGGGGGTTCTTGTCAACAGAGCAGCCCTAAACTTTGGGGTGCCTGTGTCTTGCTGATTTTTAGTTTTCCCAATTTATACGCCCATGAGTGGAAGTGCCCTATGCTCTCCAAGCTGTGTTTTTCAGATGTTTCAGGACACACCGTACACTTCTCCAGAGTGGCTGTTGGCAATTTACATCCCGCCCATCAGCGTAGCAAGGCTCCCATTTCTCCATGGCCGGTCCTGCATTTCTGGTTTGGACACTTTTTTCCGCATGGCCCTTTTGCCCGCTGGGAAGCGAGACTTCTTTGGAGCGCTGATTTGCCTTTCCAGGTTGCTTGGTTGGCGAAAAAGGGCGTATGCGTTTTTTCCTGTATATATTCAGGAAAAAACGCATACGCCCTTTTTGGCCAAGGGCATCATTGTCCACGTTTTGCCGCTTTTCATGTGCTTTCAAGGCGATTCGAATCTACCTCCTGAAATCTGTTTCCTGCAATTCTGCCTTGCTTTCAAAGCCTCTTCGTTGCCTTCCCTTAATATATTTGTGGACGAGAGGTATCATTTAAAACTCTGCACGTTTGTGAATTGCAGTGCCCCTGAGCTCCATTTTTCAACTCGCTTTTTTGGGAGCTGGCCGCAAAAGCGCAGGATTGCTTCAGGCCCTCTTCTGGTTCTGAGGGGCAGGCTGAGCTTGTGCTTAATTCTTCTTCCTGATGGGAAAATAGAGTGACCTGTGCCTGTCCCAACACCTAGAGCTAGTGTCTCATTGGTTCCCCCTCTTCTTGTTCATCCTCAGGACAAATTGCAACCTGTACGGAACAGGAGGTTAAAGGTGCTGATTCTCCAAGGAGGGAGATGGCTAGTAAATCGGCTGGAATGGCGAACCCGAGCAAAGGAGATGAGAAATGAGGTGCGTTTTAGAAACCTTTCCCGATCACACGGTGTACCATCTTCTGGGTTTCTCATGCCTGTTTTCGATGTAGGAAGATGCCCTTGAACCTGGAGATTTGGGACCCATGGGATGGGTACCATGCAGTATTACTTGAAAGGGTCTGCGTTGGCTCACCCAACCTCACCGAACCTCTCAGCCCCAAGAGTGTCCACCCTTATGTCTCAATCAGCTGTGGGTCTAGATATGGTCAATCCAGTTTGCATCACAGCCCCTGAACGAATTTTGTAAGAATTTCTCTCTCTTTCACTGTCTTTGTTTCACGGGTTTTGAAAAGTAATTTATTTTTATAATGGGGTTTAGCTGCTTTTCACGGCTGTGTTTATGCCGCTTTACACGCCCTTGACTCACTTACAGAGAAATCTCAATACATAGGTTTGAAGATTCTTACTAGTCAGATATATTCTTGTGCGGTGAATAGGGGGTGTTGAGTCCTGGTCACTGAAAAAGGAATAGGTCTTGTCTCTTACATATTGGGTTTATGGAACGGTATCTGAGCTAATTTGAAACCCTTGTTTTATGCATCACCCCACCTCACCTTTCCCGTTCAGCAGCCATAGTGTGTTTTCTAAACGTGTGACTCTGTTCTGTTTTGCAATTCAGTTCAAGTGTAGCGGTTTTTACATTCCCTCTCTAAGTGATATCTTAGGATAAGTGTCTTTTTCTGTGTGACTTATTTCACTTAGAATCGTCGTACCTAAATCCACTCATCGTGCTGCTACTAGCCTTATGACGTTGATTTCATGGCTGAGTGATATTCCATTGTACATGAGGACCACAACTTCTTTATCCATTTTTCTCCTTCCTAGGATATTTAAGGTGTAATGAAGTGGGGGTTCTTGTCAACAGAGCAGCCCTAAACTTTGGGGTGCCTGTGTCTTGCTGATTTTTAGTTTTCCCAATTTATACGCCCATGAGTGGAAGTGCCCTATGCTCTCCAAGCTGTGTTTTTCAGATGTTTCAGGACACACCGTACACTTCTCCAGAGTGGCTGTTGGCAATTTACATCCCGCCCATCAGCGTAGCAAGGCTCCCATTTCTCCATGGCCGGTCCTGCATTTCTGGTTTGGACACTTTTTTCCGCATGGCCCTTTTGCCCGCTGGGAAGCGAGACTTCTTTGGAGCGCTGATTTGCCTTTCCAGGTTGCTTGGTTGGCGAAAAAGGGCGTATGCGTTTTTTCCTGTATATATTCAGGAAAAAACGCATACGCCCTTTTTGGCCAAGGGCATCATTGTCCACGTTTTGCCGCTTTTCATGTGCTTTCAAGGCGATTCGAATCTACCTCCTGAAATCTGTTTCCTGCAAATCTGCCTTGCTTTCAAAGCCTCTTCGTTGCCTTCCCTTAATATATTTGTGGACGAGAGGTATCATTTAAAACTCTGCACGTTTGTGAATTGCAGTGCCCCTGAGCTCCATTTTTCAACTCGCTTTTTTGGGAGCTGGCCGCAAAAGCGCAGGATTGCTTCAGGCCCTCTTCTGGTTCTGAGGGGCAGGCTGAGCTTGTGCTTAATTCTTCTTCCTGATGGGAAAATAGAGTGACCTGTGCCTGTCCCAACACCTAGAGCTAGTGTCTCATTGGTTCCCCCTCTTCTTGTTCATCCTCAGGACAAATTGCAACCTGTACGGAACAGGAGGTTAAAGGTGCTGATTCTCCAAGGAGGGAGATGGCTAGTAAATCGGCTGGAATGGCGAACCCGAGCAAAGGAGATGAGAAATGAGGTGCGTTTTAGAAACCTTTCCCGATCACACGGTGTACCATCTTCTGGGTTTCTCATGCCTGTTTTCGATGTAGGAAGATGCCCTTGAACCTGGAGATTTGGGACCCATGGGATGGGTACCATGCAGTATTACTTGAAAGGGTCTGCGTTGGCTCACCCAAACTCACCGAACCTCTCAGCCCCAAGAGTGTCCACCCTTATGTCTCAATCAGCTGTGGGTCTAGATATGGTCAATCCAGGTTGCATCACAGCCCCTGAACGAATTTTGTAAGAATTTCTCTCTCTTTCACTGTCTTTGTTTCACGGGTTTTGAAAAGTAATTTATTTTTATAATGGGGTTTAGCTGCTTTTCACGGCTGTGTTTATGCCGCTTTACACCCCCTTGACTCACTTACAGAGAGATATCAATACATAGGTTTGAAGATTCTTACTAGTCAGATATATTCTTGTGTGGTGAATAGGGGGTGTTGAGTCCAGTTCACTGAAAAAGGAATAGGTCTTGTCTCTTACATATTGGGTTTATGGAACGGTATCTGAGCTAATTTGAAACCCTTGTTTTATGCATCACCCCACCTCACCTTTCCCGTTCAGCAGCCATAGTGTGTTTTCTAAACATCTGGCTCTGTTCTGTTTTGCCATTCAGTTCAAGTGTAGCAGTTTTTACATTCCCTCTATAAGTGACATCTTATGATAATGTCTTTTTCTGTGTGACTTATTTCACTTAGAATCGTCGTACCTAAATCCACTCATCGTGCTGCTACTAGCCTTATGACGTTGATTTCATGGCTGAGTGATATTCCATTGTACATGAGGTCCACAACTTCTTTATCCATTTTTCTCTTTCCTAGGATATTTAAGGTGTAATGAAGTGGCGGTTCTTGTCAACAGAGCAGCCCTAAACTTTGGGGTGCCTGTGTCTTGCTGATTTTTAGTTTTCCCAATTTATACGCCCATGAGTGGAAGTGCCCTATGCTCTCCAAGCTGTGTTTTTTAGATGTTTCAGAACACACCGTACACTTCTCCAGAGTGGCTGTTGGCAATTTACATCCCACCCATCAGCGTAGCAAGGCTCCCATTTCTCCATGGCCGGTCCTGCATTTCTGGTTTGGACACTTTCTTCCGCATGGCCCTTTTGCCCGCTGGGAAGCGAGACTTCTTTGGAGCGCTAATTTGCCTTTCCAGGTTGCTTGGTTGGCCAAAAAGCGCGTATGCGTTTTTTCCTGAATATATTCAGGAAAAAACGCATACGCCCTTTTTGGCCAAGGGCATCATTGTCCACGTTTGGCCGCTTTTCATGTGCTTTCAAGGCGATTCGAATCTACCTCCTGAAATCTGTTTCCTGCAATTCTGCCTTGCTTTCAAAGCCTCTTCGTTGCCTTCCCTTAATATATTTGTGGACGAGAGGTATCATTTAAAACTCTGCAGGTTTGTGAATTGCAGTGCCCCTGAGCTCCATTTCTCAACTCGCTTTTTTGGGAGGTGGCCGCAAAAGCGCAGGATTGCTTCAGGCCCTCTTCTGGTTCTGAGGGGCAGGCTGAGCTTGTGCTTAATTCTTCTTCCTGATGGGAAAATAGAGGGACCTGTGCCTGTCCCAACACCTAGAGCTAGTCTCTCATTGGTTCCCCCTCTTCCCGTTCATCCTCAGGACAAATTGCAACCTGTACGGAACAGGAGGTTAAAGGTGCTGATTCTCCAAGGAGGGAGATGGCTAGTAAATCGGCTGGAATGGCGAACCCGAGCAAAGGAGATGAGAAATGAGGTGCGTTTTAGAAACCTTTCCCGATCACACGGTGTACCATCTTCTGGGTTTCTCATGCCTGTTTTCGATGTAGGAAGATGGCCTTGAACCTGGAGATTTGGGACCCGTGGGATGGGTACCATGCAGTATTACTTGAAAGGGTCTGCGTTGGCTCACCCAACCTCACCGAACCTCTCAGACCCAAGAGTGTCCACCCTTATGTCTCAATCAGCTGTGGGTCTAGATATGGTCAATCCAGGTTGCATCACAGCCCCTGAACGAATTTTGTAAGAATTTCTCTCTCTTTCACTGTCTTTGTTTCACGGGTTTTGAAAAGTAATTTATTTTTATAATGGGGTTTAGCTGCTTTTCACGGCTGTGTTTATGCCGCTTTACACCCCCTTGACTCACTTACAGAGAGATATCAATACATAGGTTTGAAGATTCTTACTAGTCAGATATATTCTTGTGCGGTGAATAGGGGGTGTTGAGTCCAGGTCACTGAAAAAGGAATAGGTCTTGTCTCTTACATATTGGGTTTATGGAACGGTATCGGAGCTAATTTGAAACCCTTGTTTTATGCATCACCCCACCTCACCTTTCCCGTTCCGCAGCCATAGTGTGTTTTCTAAACGTGTGACTCTGTTCTGTTTTGTAATTCAGTTCAAGTGTAGCGGTTTTTACATTCCCTCTCTAAGTGATATCTTATGATAAGTGTCTTTTTCTGTGTGACTTATTTCACTTAGAATCGTCGTACCTAAATCCACTCATCGTGCTGCTACTAGCCTTATGACGTTGATTTCATGGCTGAGTGATATTCCATTGTACATGAGGACCACAACTTCTTTATCCATTTTTCTCTTTCCTAGGATATTTAAGGTGTAATGAAGTGGGGGTTCTTGTCAACAGAGCAGCCCTAAATTTTGGGGTGCCTGTGTCTGGCTGATTTTTAGTTTTCCCAATTTATACGCCCATGAGTGGAAGTGCCCTATGCTCTCCAAGCTGTGTTTTTTAGATGTTTCAGGACACACCGTACACTTCTCCAGAGTGGCTGTTGGCAATTTACATCCCGCCCATCAGTGTAGCAAGGCTCCCATTTCTCCATGGCCGGTCCTGCATTTCTGCTTTGGACACTTTTTTCCGCATGGCCCTCTTGCCCGCTGGGAAGCGAGACTTCTTTGGAGCGCTGATTTGCCTTTCCAGGTTGCTTGGTTGGCCAAAAAGGGCGTATGCGTTTTTTCCTGAATATATTCAGGAAAAAACGCATACGCCCTTTTTGGCCAAGGGCATCATTGTCCAGGTTTTGCCGCTTTTCATGTGCTTTCAAGGCGATTCGAATCTACCTCCTGAAATCTGTTTCCTGCAATTCTGCCTTGCTTTCAAAGCCTCTTCGTTGCCTTCCCTTAATATATTTGTGGACGAGAGGTATCATTTAAAACTCTGCAGGTTTGTGAATTGCAGTGCCCCTGAGCTCCATTTTTCAACTCGCTTTTTTGGGAGCTGGCCGCAAAAGCGCAGGATTGCTTCAGGCCCTCTTCTGGTTCTGGGGGGCAGGCTGAGCTTGTGCTTAATTCTTCTTCCTGATGGGAAAATAGAGTGACCTGTGCCTGTCCCAACACCTAGAGCTAGTGTCTCATTGGTTCCCCCTCTTCCCGTTAATCCTCAGGACAAATTGCAACCTGTACGGAACAGGAGGTTAAAGGTGCTGATTCTCCAAGGAGGGAGATGGCTAGTAAATCGGCTGGAATGGCGAACCCGAGCAAAGGAGATGAGAAATGAGGTGCGTTTTAGAAACCTTTCCCGATCACACGGTGTACCATCTTCTGGGTTTCTCATGCATGTTTTCGATGTAGGAAGATGCCCTTGAACCTGGAGATTTGGGACCCATGGGATGGGTACCATGCAGTATTACTTGAAAGGGTCTGCGTTGGCTCACCCAACCTCACCGAACCTCTCAGCCCCAAGAGTGTCCACCCTTATGTCTCAATCAGCTGTGGGTCTAGATATGGTCAATCCAGGTTGCATCACAGCCCCTGAACGAATTTTGTAAGAATTTCTCTCTCTTTCACTGTCTTTGTTTCACGGGTTTTCAAAAGTAATTTATTTTTATAATGGGGTTTAGCTGCTTTTCACGGCTGTGTTTATGCCGCTTTACACACCCTTGACTCACTTACAGAGAGATATCAACACATAGGTTTGAACATTCTTACTAGTCAGATATATTCTTGTGCGGTGAATAGGGGGTGTTGAGTCCAGTTCACTGAAAAAGGAATAGGTCTTGTCTCTTACATATTGGGTTTATGGAACGGTATCTGAGCTAATTTGAAACCCTTGTTTTATGCATCACCCCACCTCACCTTGCCCGTTCAGCAGCCATAGTGTGTTTTCTAAACATCTGACTCTGTTCTGTTTTGCAATTCAGTTCAAGTGTAGCGGTTTTTACATTCCCTCTATAAGTGATATCTTATGATAAGTGTCTATTTCTGTGTGACTTATTTCACTTAGAATCGTCGTACCTAAATCCACTCATCGTGCTGCTACTAGCCTTATGACGTTGATTTCATGGCTGAGTGATATTCCATTGTACATGAGGTCCACAACTTCTTTATCCATTTTTCTCTTTCCTAGGATATTTAAGGTGTAATGAAATGGGGGTTCTTGTCAACAGAGCAGCCCAAAACTTTGGGGTGCCTGTGTCTTGCTGATTTTTAGTTTTCCCAATTTATACGCCCATGAGTGGAAGTGCCCTATGCGCTCCAAGCTATGTTTTTTAGATGATTCAGGACACACCGTACACTTCTCCAGAGTGGCTGTTTGCAATTTACATCCCACCCATCAGCATAGCAAGGCTCCCATTTCTCCATGGCCGGTCCTGCATTTGTGGTTTGGACACTTTTTTCCGCATGGCCCTTTTGCCCGCTGGGAAGCCAGACTTCTTTGGAGCGCTGATTTGCCTTTCCAGGTTGCTTGGTTGGCCAAAAAGGGCGTATGCGTTTTTTCCTGAATATATTCAGGAAAAAACGCATACGCCCTTTTTGGCCAAGGGCATCATTGTCCACGTTTTGCCGCTTTTCATGTGCTTTCAAGGCGATTCGAATCTGCCTCCTAAAATCTGTTTCCTGCAATTCTGCCTTGCTTTCAAAGCCTCTTCGTTGCCTTCCCTTAATATATTTGTGGACGAGAGTTATCATTTAAAACTCTGCAGGTTTGTGAATTGCAGTGCCCCTGAGCTCCATTTTTCAACTCGCTTTTTTGGGAGCGGGCCGCAAAAGCGCAGGATTGCTTCAGGCCCTCTTCTGGTTCTGGGGGGCAGGCTGAGCTTGTGCTTAATTCTTCTTCCTGATGGGAAAATAGAGTGACCTCTGCCTGTCCCAACACCTAGAGCTAGTCTCTCATTGGTTCCCCCTCTTCCCGTTCATCCTCAGGACAAATTGCAACCTGTACGGAACAGGAGGTTAAAGGTGCTGATTCTCCAAGGAGGGAGATGGCTAGTAAATCGGCTGGAATGGCGAACCCGAGCAAAGGAGATGAGAAATGAGGTGCGTTTTAGAAACCTTTCCCGATCACACGGTGTACCATCTTCTGGGTTTCTCATGCATGTTTTCGATGTAGGAAGATGCCCTTGAACCTGGAGATTTGGGACCCATGGGATGGGTACCATGCAGTATTACTTGAAAGGGTCTGCGTTGGCTCACCCAACCTCACCGAACCTCTCAGCCCCAAGAGTGTCCACCCTTATGTCTCAATCAGCTGTGGGTCTAGATATGGTCAATCCAGGTTGCATCACAGCCCCTGAACGAATTTTGTAAGAATTTCTCTCTCTTTCACTGTCTTTGTTTCACGGGTTTTGAAAAGTAATTTATTTTTATAATGGGGTTTAGCTGCTTTTCACGGCTGTGTTTATGCCGCTTTACACCCCCTTGACTCACTTACAGAGAGATATCAATACATAGGTTTGAAGATTCTTACTAGTCAGATATATTCTTGTGCGGTGAATAGGGGGTGTTGAGTCCTGGTCACTGAAAAAGGAATAGGTCTTGTCTCTTACATATTGGGTTTATGGAACGGTATCTGAGCTAATTTGAAACCCTTGTTTTATGCATCACCCCACCTCACCTTTCCCGTTCAGCAGCCATAGTGTGTTTTCTAAACGTGTGACTCTGTTCTGTTTTGCAATTCAGTTCAAGTGTAGCGGTTTTTACATTCCCTCTCTAAGTGATATCTTAGGATAAGTTTCTTTTTCTGTGTGACTTATTTCACTTAGAATCGTCGTACCTAAATCCACTCATCGTGCTGCTACTAGCCTTATGACGTTGATTTCATGGCTGAGTGATATTCCATTGTACATGAGGACCACAACTTCTTTATCCATTTTTCTCCTTCCTAGGATATTTAAGGTGTAATGAAGTGGGGGTTCTTGTCAACAGAGCAGCCCTAAACTTTGGGGTGCCTGTGTCTTGCTGATTTTTAGTTTTCCCAATTTATACGCCCATGAGTGGAAGTGCCCTATGCTCTCCAAGCTGTGTTTTTCAGATGTTTCAGGACACACCGTACACTTCTCCAGAGTGGCTGTTGGCAATTTACATCCCGCCCATCAGCGTAGCAAGGCTCCCATTTCTCCATGGCCGGTCCTGCATTTCTGGTTTGGACACTTTTTTCCGCATGGCCCTTTTGCCCGCTGGGAAGCGAGACTTCTTTGGAGCGCTGATTTGCCTTTCCAGGTTGCTTGGTTGGCGAAAAAGGGCGTATGCGTTTTTTCCTGTATATATTCAGGAAAAAACGCATACGCCCTTTTTGGCCAAGGGCATCATTGTCCACGTTTTGCCGCTTTTCATGTGCTTTCAAGGCGATTCGAATCTACCTCCTGAAATCTGTTTCCTGCAATTCTGCCTTGCTTTCAAAGCCTCTTCGTTGCCTTCCCTTAATATATTTGTGGACGAGAGGTATCATTTAAAACTCTGCACGTTTGTGAATTGCAGTGCCCCTGAGCTCCATTTTTCAACTCGCTTTTTTGGGAGCTGGCCGCAAAAGCGCAGGATTGCTTCAGGCCCTCTTCTGGTTCTGAGGGGCAGGCTGAGCTTGTGCTTAATTCTTCTTCCTGATGGGAAAATAGAGTGACCTGTGCCTGTCCCAACACCTAGAGCTAGTCTCTCATTGGTTCCCCCTCTTCTTGTTCATCCTCAGGACAAATTGCAACCTGTACGGAACAGGAGGTTAAAGGTGCTGATTCTCCAAGGAGGGAGATGGCTAGTAAATCGGCTGGAATGGCGAACCCGAGCAAAGGAGATGAGAAATGAGGTGCGTTTTAGAAACTTTTCCCGATCACACGGTGTACCATCTTCTGGGTTTCTCATGCCTGTTTTCGATGTAGGAAGATGCCCTTGAACCTGGAGATTTGGGACCCATGGGATGGGTACCATGCAGTATTACTTGAAAGGGTCTGCGTTGGCTCACCCAACCTCACCGAACCTCTCAGCCCCAAGAGTGTCCACCCTTATGTCTCAATCAGCTGTGGGTCTAGATATGGTCAATCCAGTTTGCATCACAGCCCCTGAACGAATTTTGTAAGAATTTCTCTCTCTTTCACTGTCTTTGTTTCACGGGTTTTGAAAAGTAATTTATTTTTATAATGGGGTTTAGCTGCTTTTCACGGCTGTGTTTATGCCGCTTTACACGCCCTTGACTCACTTACAGAGAAATCTCAATACATAGGTTTGAAGATTCTTACTAGTCAGATATATTCTTGTGCGGTGAATAGGGGGTGTTGAGTCCTGGTCACTGAAAAAGGAATAGGTCTTGTCTCTTACATATTGGGTTTATGGAACGGTATCTGAGCTAATTTGAAACCCTTGTTTTATGCATCACCCCACCTCACCTTTCCCGTTCAGCAGCCATAGTGTGTTTTCTAAACGTGTGACTCTGTTCTGTTTTGCAATTCAGTTCAAGTGTAGCGGTTTTTACATTCCCTCTCTAAGTGATATCTTAGGATAAGTGTCTTTTTCTGTGTGACTTATTTCACTTAGAATCGTCGTACCTAAATCCACTCATCGTGCTGCTACTAGCCTTATGACGTTGATTTCATGGCTGAGTGATATTCCATTGTACATGAGGACCACAACTTCTTTATCCATTTTTCTCCTTCCTAGGATATTTAAGGTGTAATGAAGTGGGGGTTCTTGTCAACAGAGCAGCCCTAAACTTTGGGGTGCCTGTGTCTTGCTGATTTTTAGTTTTCCCAATT
This sequence comes from Balaenoptera acutorostrata, assembly GCF_949987535.1. NCBI lineage: Eukaryota > Metazoa > Chordata > Mammalia > Artiodactyla > Balaenopteridae > Balaenoptera > Balaenoptera acutorostrata. The sequence goes on from NW_026646121.1 coordinate 1,000,455, forward strand.
TATACGCCCATGAGTGGAAGTGCCCTATGCTCTCCAAGCTGTGTTTTTCAGATGTTTCAGGACACACCGTACACTTCTCCAGAGTGGCTGTTGGCAATTTACATCCCGCCCATCAGCGTAGCAAGGCTCCCATTTCTCCATGGCCGGTCCTGCATTTCTGGTTTGGACACTTTTTTCCGCATGGCCCTTTTGCCCGCTGGGAAGCGAGACTTCTTTGGAGCGCTGATTTGCCTTTCCAGGTTGCTTGGTTGGCGAAAAAGGGCGTATGCGTTTTTTCCTGTATATATTCAGGAAAAAACGCATACGCCCTTTTTGGCCAAGGGCATCATTGTCCACGTTTTGCCGCTTTTCATGTGCTTTCAAGGCGATTCGAATCTACCTCCTGAAATCTGTTTCCTGCAAATCTGCCTTGCTTTCAAAGCCTCTTCGTTGCCTTCCCTTAATATATTTGTGGACGAGAGGTATCATTTAAAACTCTGCACGTTTGTGAATTGCAGTGCCCCTGAGCTCCATTTTTCAACTCGCTTTTTTGGGAGCTGGCCGCAAAAGCGCAGGATTGCTTCAGGCCCTCTTCTGGTTCTGAGGGGCAGGCTGAGCTTGTGCTTAATTCTTCTTCCTGATGGGAAAATAGAGTGACCTGTGCCTGTCCCAACACCTAGAGCTAGTGTCTCATTGGTTCCCCCTCTTCTTGTTCATCCTCAGGACAAATTGCAACCTGTACGGAACAGGAGGTTAAAGGTGCTGATTCTCCAAGGAGGGAGATGGCTAGTAAATCGGCTGGAATGGCGAACCCGAGCAAAGGAGATGAGAAATGAGGTGCGTTTTAGAAACCTTTCCCGATCACACGGTGTACCATCTTCTGGGTTTCTCATGCCTGTTTTCGATGTAGGAAGATGCCCTTGAACCTGGAGATTTGGGACCCATGGGATGGGTACCATGCAGTATTACTTGAAAGGGTCTGCGTTGGCTCACCCAACCTCACCGAACCTCTCAGCCCCAAGAGTGTCCACCCTTATGTCTCAATCAACTGTGGGTCTAGATATGGTCAATCCAGGTTGCATCACAGCCCCTGAACGAATTTTGTAAGAATTTCTCTCTCTTTCACTGTCTTTGTTTCACGGGTTTTGAAAAGTAATTTATTTTTATAATGGGGTTTAGCTGCTTTTCACGGCTGTGTTTATGCCGCTTTACACCCCCTTGACTCACTTACAGAGAGATATCAATACATAGGTTTGAAGATTCTTACTAGTCAGATATATTCTTGTGCGGTGAATAGGGGGTGTTGAGTCCTGGTCACTGAAAAAGGAATAGGTCTTGTCTCTTACATATTGGGTTTATGGAACCGTATCTGAGCTAATTTGAAACCCTTGTTTTATGCATCACCCCACCTCACCTTTCCCGTTCAGCAGCCATAGTGTGTTTTCTAAACGTGTGACTCTGTTCTGTTTTGCAATTCAGTTCAAGTGTAGCGGTTTTTACATTCCCTCTCTAAGTGATATCTTAGGATAAGTTTCTTTTTCTGTGTGACTTATTTCACTTAGAATCGTCGTACCTAAATCCACTCATCGTGCTGCTACTAGCCTTATGACGTTGATTTCATGGCTGAGTGATATTCCATTGTACATGAGGACCACAACTTCTTTATCCATTTTTCTCCTTCCTAGGATATTTAAGGTGTAATGAAGTGGGGGTTCTTGTCAACAGAGCAGCCCTAAACTTTGGGGTGCCTGTGTCTTGCTGATTTTTAGTTTTCCCAATTTATACGCCCATGAGTGGAAGTGCCCTATGCTCTCCAAGCTGTGTTTTTCAGATGTTTCAGGACACACCGTACACTTCTCCAGAGTGGCTGTTGGCAATTTACATCCCGCCCATCAGCGTAGCAAGGCTCCCATTTCTCCATGGCCGGTCCTGCATTTCTGGTTTGGACACTTTTTTCCGCATGGCCCTTTTGCCCGCTGGGAAGCGAGACTTCTTTGGAGCGCTGATTTGCCTTTCCAGGTTGCTTGGTTGGCGAAAAAGGGCGTATGCGTTTTTTCCTGTATATATTCAGGAAAAAACGCATACGCCCTTTTTGGCCAAGGGCATCATTGTCCACGTTTTGCCGCTTTTCATGTGCTTTCAAGGCGATTCGAATCTACCTCCTGAAATCTGTTTCCTGCAATTCTGCCTTGCTTTCAAAGCCTCTTCGTTGCCTTCCCTTAATATATTTGTGGACGAGAGGTATCATTTAAAACTCTGCACGTTTGTGAATTGCAGTGCCCCTGAGCTCCATTTTTCAACTCGCTTTTTTGGGAGCTGGCCGCAAAAGCGCAGGATTGCTTCAGGCCCTCTTCTGGTTCTGAGGGGCAGGCTGAGCTTGTGCTTAATTCTTCTTCCTGATGGGAAAATAGAGTGACCTGTGCCTGTCCCAACACCTAGAGCTAGTCTCTCATTGGTTCCCCCTCTTCTTGTTCATCCTCAGGACAAATTGCAACCTGTACGGAACAGGAGGTTAAAGGTGCTGATTCTCCAAGGAGGGAGATGGCTAGTAAATCGGCTGGAATGGCGAACCCGAGCAAAGGAGATGAGAAATGAGGTGCGTTTTAGAAACTTTTCCCGATCACACGGTGTACCATCTTCTGGGTTTCTCATGCCTGTTTTCGATGTAGGAAGATGCCCTTGAACCTGGAGATTTGGGACCCATGGGATGGGTACCATGCAGTATTACTTGAAAGGGTCTGCGTTGGCTCACCCAACCTCACCGAACCTCTCAGCCCCAAGAGTGTCCACCCTTATGTCTCAATCAGCTGTGGGTCTAGATATGGTCAATCCAGTTTGCATCACAGCCCCTGAACGAATTTTGTAAGAATTTCTCTCTCTTTCACTGTCTTTGTTTCACGGGTTTTGAAAAGTAATTTATTTTTATAATGGGGTTTAGCTGCTTTTCACGGCTGTGTTTATGCCGCTTTACACGCCCTTGACTCACTTACAGAGAAATCTCAATACATAGGTTTGAAGATTCTTACTAGTCAGATATATTCTTGTGCGGTGAATAGGGGGTGTTGAGTCCTGGTCACTGAAAAAGGAATAGGTCTTGTCTCTTACATATTGGGTTTATGGAACGGTATCTGAGCTAATTTGAAACCCTTGTTTTATGCATCACCCCACCTCACCTTTCCCGTTCAGCAGCCATAGTGTGTTTTCTAAACGTGTGACTCTGTTCTGTTTTGCAATTCAGTTCAAGTGTAGCGGTTTTTACATTCCCTCTCTAAGTGATATCTTAGGATAAGTGTCTTTTTCTGTGTGACTTATTTCACTTAGAATCGTCGTACCTAAATCCACTCATCGTGCTGCTACTAGCCTTATGACGTTGATTTCATGGCTGAATGATATACCATTGTACATGAGGACCACAACTTCTTTATCCATTTTTCTCTTTCCTAGGATATTTAAGGTGTAATGAAGTGGGGGTTCTTGTCAACAGAGCAGCCCTAAACTTTGGGGTGCCTGTGTCTTGCTGATTTTTAGTTTTCCCAATTTATACGCCCATGAGTGGAAGTGCCCTATGCTCTCCAAGCTGTGTTTTTCAGATGTTTCAGGACACACCGTACACTTCTCCAGAGTGGCTGTTGGCAATTTACATCCCGCCCATCAGCGTAGCAAGGCTCCCATTTCTCCATGGCCGGTCCTGCATTTCTGGTTTGGACACTTTTTTCCGCATGGCCCTTTTGCCCGCTGGGAAGCGAGACTTCTTTGGAGCGCTGATTTGCCTTTCCAGGTTGCTTGGTTGGCGAAAAAGGGCGTATGCGTTTTTTCCTGAATATATTCAGGAAAAAACGCATACGCCCTTTTTGGCCAAGGGCATCATTGTCCACGTTTTGCCGCTTTTCATGTGCTTTCAAGGCGATTCGAATCTACCTCCTGAAATCTGTTTCCTGCAATTCTGCCTTGCTTTCAAAGCCTCTTCTTTGCCTTCCCTTAATATATTTGTGGACGAGAGGTATCATTTAAAACTCTGCACGTTTGTGAATTGCAGTGCCCCTGAGCTCCATTTTTCAACTCGCTTTTTTGGGAGCTGGCCGCAAAAGCGCAGGATTGCTTCAGGCCCTCTTCTGGTTCTGAGGGGCAGGCTGAGCTTGTGCTTAATTCTTCTTCCTGATGGGAAAATAGAGTGACCTGTGCCTGTCCCAACACCTAGAGCTAGTGTCTCATTGGTTCCCCCTCTTCTTGTTCATCCTCAGGACAAATTGCAACCTGTACGGAACAGGAGGTTAAAGGTGCTGATTCTCCAAGGAGGGAGATGGCTAGTAAATCTGCTGGAATGGCGAACCCGAGCAAAGGAGATGAGAAATGATGTGCGTTTTAGAAACTTTTCCCGATCACACGGTGTACCATCTTCTGGGTTTCTCATGCCTGTTTTCGATGTAGGAAGATGCCCTTGAACCTGGAGATTTGGGACCCATGGGATGGGTACCATGCAGTATTACTTGAAAGGGTCTGCGTTGGCTCACCCAACCTCACCGAACCTCTCAGCCCCAAGAGTGTCCACCCTTATGTCTCAATCAGCTGTGGGTCTAGATATGGTCAATCCAGTTTGCATCACAGCCCCTGAACGAATTTTGTAAGAATTTCTCTCTCTTTCACTGTCTTTGTTTCACGGGTTTTGAAAAGTAATTTATTTTTATAATGGGGTTTAGCTGCTTTTCACGGCTGTGTTTATGCCGCTTTACACCCCCGTGACTCACTTACAGAGAGATATCAATACATAGGTTTGAAGATTCTTACTAGTCAGATATATTCTTGTGCGGTGAATAGGGGGTGTTGAGTCCTGGTCACTGAAAAAGGAATAGGTCTTGTCTCTTACATATTGGGTTTATGGAACGGTATCTGAGCTAATTTGAAACCCTTGTTTTATGCATCACCCCACCTCACCTTTCCCGTTCAGCAGCCATAGTGTGTTTTCTAAACGTGTGACTCTGTTCTGTTTTGCAATTCAGTTCAAGTGTAGCGGTTTTTACATTCCCTCTCTAAGTGATATCTTAGGATAAGTGTCTTTTTCTGTGTGACTTATTTCACTTAAAATCGTCGTACCTAAATCCACTCATCGTGCTGCTACTAGCCTTATGACGTTGATTTCATGGCTGAGTGATATTCCATTGTACATGAGGACCACAACTTCTTTATCCATTTTTCTCTTTCCTAGGATATTTAAGGTGTAATGAAGTGGGGGTTCTTGTCAACAGAGCAGCCCTAAACTTTGGGGTGCCTGTGTCTTGCTGATTTTTAGTTTTCCCAATTTATACGCCCATGAGTGGAAGTGCCCTATGCTCTCCAAGCTGTGTTTTTCAGATGTTTCAGGACACACCGTACACTTCTCCAGAGTGGCTGTTGGCAATTTACATCCCGCCCATCAGCGTAGCAAGGCTCCCATTTCTCCATGGCCGGTCCTGCATTTCTGGTTTGGACACTTTTTTCCGCATGGCCCTTTTGCCCGCTGGGAAGCGAGACTTCTTTGGAGCGCTGATTTGCCTTTCCAGGTTGCTTGGTTGGCCAAAAAGGGCGTATGCGTTTTTTCCTGAATATATTCAGGAAAAAACGCATACGCCCTTTTTGGCCAAGGGCATCATTGTCCACGTTTTGCCGCTTTTCATGTGCTTTCAAGGCGATTCGAATCTACCTCCTGAAATCTGTTTCCTGCAATTCTGCCTTGCTTTCAAAGCCTCTTCGTTGCCTTCCCTTAATATATTTGTGGACGAGAGGTATCATTTAAAACTCTGCAGGTTTGTGAATTGCAGTGCCCCTGATCTTCATTTTTCAACTCGATTTTTGGGAGCTGGCCGCAAAAGCGCAGGATTGCTTCAGGCCCTCTTCTGGTTCTGAGGGGCAGGCTGAGCTTGTGCTTAATTCTTCTTCCTGATGGGAAAATAGAGTGACCTGTGCCTGTCCCAACACCTAGAGCTAGTCTCTCATTGGTTCCCCCTCTTCTTGTTCATCCTCAGGACAAATTGCAACCTGTACGGAACAGGAGGTTAAAGGTGCTGATTCTCCAAGGAGGGAGATGGCTAGTAAATCGGCTGGAATGGCGAACCCGAGCAAAGGAGATGAGAAATGAGGTGCGTTTTAGAAACCTTTCCCGATCACACGGTGTACCATCTTCTGGGTTTCTCATGCCTGTTTTCGATGTAGGAAGATGCCCTTGAACCTGGAGATTTGGGACCCATGGGATGGGTACCATGCAGTATTACTTGAAAGGGTCTGCGTTGGCTCACCCAACCTCACCGAACCTCTCAGCCCCAAGAGTGTCCACCCTTATGTCTCAATCAGCTGTGGGTCTAGATATGGTCAATCCAGGTTGCATCACAGCCCCTGAACGAATTTTGTAAGAATTTCTCTCTCTTTCACTGTCTTTGTTTCACGGGTTTTGAAAAGTAATTTATTTTTATAATGGGGTTTAGCTGCTTTTCACGGCTGTGTTTATGCCGCTTTACACGCCCTTGACTCACTTACAGAGAGATATCAATACATAGGTTTGAAGATTCTTACTAGTCAGATATATTCTTGTGCGGTGAATAGGGGGTGTTGAGTCCTGGTCACTGAAAAAGGAATAGGTCTTGTCTCTTACATATTGGGTTTATGGAACGGTATCTGAGCTAATTTGAAACCCTTGTTTTATGCATCACCCCACCTCACCTTTCCCGTTCAGCAGCCATAGTGTGTTTTCTAAACGTGTGACTCTGTTCTGTTTTGCAATTCAGTTCAAGTGTAGCGGTTTTTACATTCCCTCTCTAAGTGATATCTTAGGATAAGTGTCTTTTTCTGTGTGACTTATTTCACTTAGAATCGTCGTACCTAAATCCACTCATCGTGCTGCTACTAGCCTTATGACGTTGATTTCATGGCTGAGTGATATTCCATTGTACATGAGGACCACAACTTCTTTATCCATTTTTCTCTTTCCTAGGATATTTAAGGTGTAATGAAGTGGGGGTTCTTGTCAACAGAGCAGCCCTAAACTTTGGGGTGCCTGTGTCTTGCTGATTTTTAGTTTTCCCAATTTATACGCCCATGAGTGGAAGTGCCCTATGCTCTCCAAGCTGTGTTTTTCAGATGTTTCAGGACACACCGTACACTTCTCCAGAGTGGCTGTTGGCAATTTACATCCCGCCCATCAGCGTAGCAAGGCTCCCATTTCTCCATGGCCGGTCCTGCATTTCTGGTTTGGACACTTTTTTCCGCATGGCCCTTTTGCCCGCTGGGAAGCGAGACTTCTTTGGAGCGCTGATTTGCCTTTCCAGGTTGCTTGGTTGGCCAAAAAGGGCGTATGCGTTTTTTCCTGAATATATTCAGGAAAAAACGCATACGCCCTTTTTGGCCAAGGGCATCATTGTCCACGTTTTGCCGCTTTTCATGTGCTTTCAAGGCGATTCGAATCTACCTCCTGAAATCTGTTTCCTGCAATTCTGCCTTGCTTTCAAAGCCTCTTCGTTGCCTTCCCTTAATATATTTGTGGACGAGAGGTATCATTTAAAACTCTGCAGGTTTGTGAATTGCAGTGCCCCTGAGCTCCATTTCTCAACTCGCTTTTTTGGGAGGTGGCCGCAAAAGCGCAGGATTGCTTCAGGCCCTCTTCTGGTTCTGAGGGGCAGGCTGAGCTTGTGCTTAATTCTTCTTCCTGATGGGAAAATAGAGTGACCTGTGCCTGTCCCAACACCTAGAGCTAGTCTCTCATTGGTTCCCCCTCTTCTTGTTCATCCTCAGGACAAATTGCAACCTGTACGGAACAGGAGGTTAAAGGTGCTGATTCTCCAAGGAGGGAGATGGCTAGTAAATCGGCTGGAATGGCGAACCCGAGCAAAGGAGATGAGAAATGAGGTGCGTTTTAGAAACTTTTCCCGATCACACGGTGTACCATCTTCTGGGTTTCTCATGCCTGTTTTCGATGTAGGAAGATGCCCTTGAACCTGGAGATTTGGGACCCATGGGATGGGTACCATGCAGTATTACTTGAAAGGGTCTGCGTTGGCTCACCCAACCTCACCGAACCTCTCAGCCCCAAGAGTGTCCACCCTTATGTCTCAATCAGCTGTGGGTCTAGATATGGTCAATCCAGTTTGCATCACAGCCCCTGAACGAATTTTGTAAGAATTTCTCTCTCTTTCACTGTCTTTGTTTCACGGGTTTTGAAAAGTAATTTATTTTTATAATGGGGTTTAGCTGCTTTTCACGGCTGTGTTTATGCCGCTTTACACGCCCTTGACTCACTTACAGAGAGATATCAATACATAGGTTTGAAGATTCTTACTAGTCAGATATATTCTTGTGCGGTGAATAGGGGGTGTTGAGTCCTGGTCACTGAAAAAGGAATAGGTCTTGTCTCTTACATATTGGGTTTATGGAACGGTATCTGAGCTAATTTGAAACCCTTGTTTTATGCATCACCCCACCTCACCTTTCCCGTTCAGCAGCCATAGTGTGTTTTCTAAACGTGTGACTCTGTTCTGTTTTGCAATTCAGTTCAAGTGTAGCGGTTTTTACATTCCCTCTCTAAGTGATATCTTAGGATAAGTGTCTTTTTCTGTGAGACTAATTTCACTTAAAATCGTCGTACCTAAATCCACTCATCGTGCTGCTACTAGCCTTATGACGTTGATTTCATGGCTGAGTGATATTCCATTGTACATGAGGACCACAACTTCTTTATCCATTTTTCTCTTTCCTAGGATATTTAAGTTGTAATGAAGTGGGGGTTCTTGTCAACAGAGCAGCCCTAAATTTTGGGGTGCCTGTGTCTTGCTGATTTTTAGTTTTCCCAATTTATACGCCCATGAGTGGAAGTGCCCTATGCTCTCCAAGCTGTGTTTTTCAGATGTTTCAGGACACACCGTACACTTCTCCAGAGTGGCTGTTGGCAATTTACATCCCGCCCATCAGCGTAGCAAGGCTCCCATTTCTCCATGGCCGGTCCTGCATTTCTGGTTTGGACACTTTTTTCCGCATGGCCCTTTTGCCCGCTGGGAAGCGAGACTTCTTTGGAGCCCTGATTTGCCTTTCCAGGTTGCTTGGTTGGCCAAAAAGGGCGTATGCGTTTTTTCCTGAATATATTCAGGAAAAAACGCATACGCCCTTTTTGGCCAAGGGCATCATTGTCCACGTTTTGCCGCTTTTCATGTGCTTTCAAGGCGATTCGAATCTACCTCCTGAAATCTGTTTCCTGCAATTCTGCCTTGCTTTCAAAGCCTCTTCGTTGCCTTCCCTTAATATATTTGTGGACGAGAGGTATCATTTAAAACTCTGCAGGTTTGTGAATTGCAGTGCCCCTGAGCTCCATTTTTCAACTCGCTTTTTTGGGAGCTGGCCGCAAAAGCGCAGGATTGCTTCAGGCCCTCTTCTGGTTCTGAGGGGCAGGCTGAGCTTGTGCTTAATTCTTCTTCCTGATGGGAAAATAGAGTGACCTGTGCCTGTCCCAACACCTAGAGCTAGTCTCTCATTGGTTCCCCCTCTTCTTGTTCATCCTCAGGACAAATTGCAACCTGTACGGAACAGGAGGTTAAAGGTGCTGATTCTCCAAGGAGGGAGATGGCTAGTAAATCGGCTGGAATGGCGAACCCGAGCAAAGGAGATGAGAAATGAGGTGCGTTTTAGAAACCTTTCCCGATCACACGGTGTACCATCTTCTGGGTTTCTCATGCCTGTTTTCGATGTAGGAAGATGCCCTTGAACCTGGAGATTTGGGACCCATGGGATGGGTACCATGCAGTATTACTTGAAAGGGTCTGCGTTGGCTCACCCAACCTCACCGAACCTCTCAGCCCCAAGAGTGTCCACCCTTATGTCTCAATCAGCTGTGGGTCTAGATATGGTCAATCCAGGTTGCATCACAGCCCCTGAACGAATTTTGTAAGAATTTCTCTCTCTTTCACTGTCTTTGTTTCACGGGTTTTGAAAAGTAATTTATTTTTATAATGGGGTTTAGCTGCTTTTCACGGCTGTGTTTATGCCGCTTTACACGCCCTTGACTCACTTACAGAGAGATATCAATACATAGGTTTGAAGATTCTTACTAGTCAGATATATTCTTGTGCGGTGAATAGGGGGTGTTGAGTCCTGGTCACTGAAAAAGGAATAGGTCTTGTCTCTTACATATTGGGTTTATGGAACGGTATCTGAGCTAATTTGAAACCCTTGTTTTATGCATCACCCCACCTCACCTTTCCCGTTCAGCAGCCATAGTGTGTTTTCTAAACGTGTGACTCTGTTCTGTTTTGCAATTCAGTTTAAGTGTAGCGGTTTTTACATTCCCTCTCTAAGTGATATCTTAGGATAAGTGTCTTTTTCTGTGTGACTAATTTCACTTAGAATCGTCGTACCTAAATCCACTCATCGTGCTGCTACTAGCCTTATGACGTTGATTTCATGGCTGAGTGATATTCCATTGTACATGAGGACCACAACTTCTTTATCCATTTTTCTCTTTCCTAGGATATTTAAGGTGTAATGAAGTGGGGGTTCTTGTCAACAGAGCAGCCCTAAACTTTGGGGTGCCTGTGTCTTGCTGATTTTTAGTTTTCCCAATTTATACGCCCATGAGTGGAAGTGCCCTATGCTCTCCAAGCTGTGTTTTTTAGATGTTTCAGGACACACCGTACACTTCTCCAGAGTGGCTGTTGGCAATTTACAACCCGCCCATCAGCGTAGCAAGGCTCCCATTTCTCCATGGCCGGTCCTGCATTTCTGGTTTGGACACTTTTTTCCGCATGGCCCTTTTGTCCGCTGGGAAGCGAGACTTCTTTGGAGCCCTGATTTGCCTTTCCAGGTTGCTTGGTTGGCCAAAAAGGGCGTATGCGTTTTTTCCTGAATATATTCAGGAAAAAACGCATACGCCCTTTTTGGCCAAGGGCATCATTGTTCACGTTTTGCCGCTTTTCATGTGCTTTCAAGGCGATTCGAATCTACCTCCTGAAATCTGTTTCCTGCAATTCTGCCTTGCTTTCAAAGCCTCTTCGTTGCCTTCCCTTAATATATTTGTGGACGAGAGGTATCATTTAAAACTCTGCAGGTTTGTGAATTGCAGTGCCCCTGAGCTCCATTTTTCAACTCGCTTTTTTGGGAGCTGGCCGCAAAAGCGCAGGATTGCTTCAGGCCCTCTTCTGGTTCTGAGGGGCAGGCTGAGTTTGTGCTTAATTCTTCTTCCTGATGGGAAAATAGAGTGACCTGTGCCTGTCCCAACACCTAGAGCTAGTGTCTCATTGGTTCCCCCTCTTCTTGTTCATCCTCAGGACAAATTGCAACCTGTACGGAACAGGAGGTTAAAGGTGCTGATTCTCCAAGGAGGGAGATGGCTAGTAAATCGGCTGGAATGGCGAACCCGAGCAAAGGAGATGAGAAATGAGGTGCGTTTTAGAAACTTTTCCCGATCACACGGTGTACCATCTTCTGGGTTTCTCATGCCTGTTTTCGATGTAGGAAGATGCCCTTGAACCTGGAGATTTGGGACCCATGGGATGGGTACCATGCAGTATTACTTGAAAGGGTCTGCGTTGGCTCACCCAACCTCACCGAACCACTCAGCCCCAAGAGTGTCCACCCTTATGTCTCAATCAGCTGTGGGTCTAGATATGATCAATCCAGTTTGCATCACAGCCCCTGAACGAATTTTGTAAGAAATTCTCTCTCTTTCACTGTCTTTGTTTCACGGGTTTTGAAAAGTAATTTATTTTTATAATGGGGTTTAGCTGCTTTTCACGGCTGTGTTTATGCCGCTTTACACCCCCTTGACTCACTTACAGAGAGATATCAATACATAGGTTTGAAGATTCTTACTAGTCAGATATATTCTTGTGCGGTGAATAGGGGGTGTTGAGTCCTGGTCACTGAAAAAGGAATAGGTCTTGTCTCTTACATATTGGGTTTATGGAACGGTATCTGAGCTAATTTGAAACCCTTGTTTTATGCATCACCCCACCTCACCTTTCCCGTTCAGCAGCCATAGTGTGTTTTCTAAACGTGTGACTCTGTTCTGTTTTGCAATTCAGTTCAAGTGTAGCGGTTTTTACATTCCCTCTCTAAGTGATATCTTATGATAAGTGTCTTTATCTGTGTGACTTATTTCACTTAGAATCGTCGTACCTAAATCCACTCATCGTGCTGCTACTAGCCTTATGACGTTGATTTCATGGCTGAGTGATATTCCATTGTACATGAGGACCACAACTTCTTTATCCATTTTTCTCCTTCCTAGGATATTTAAGGTGTAATGAAGTGGGGGTTCTTGTCAACAGAGCAGCCCTAAACTTTGGGGTGCCTGTGTCTTGCTGATTTTTAGTTTTCCCAATTTATACGCCCATGAGTGGAAGTGCCCTATGCTCTCCAAGCTGTGTTTTTCAGATGTTTCAGGACACACCGTACACTTCTCCAGAGTGGCTGTTGGCAATTTACATCCCGCCCATCAGCGTAGCAAGGCTCCCATTTCTCCATGGCCGGTCCTGCATTTCTGGTTTGGACACTTTTTTCCGCATGGCCCTTTTGCCCGCTGGGAAGCGAGACTTCTTTGGAGCCCTGATTTGCCTTTCCAGGTTGCTTGGTTGGCCAAAAAGGGCGTATGCGTTTTTTCCTGAATATATTCAGGAAAAAACGCATACGCCCTTTTTGGCCAAGGGCATCATTGTCCACGTTTTGCCGCTTTTCATGTGCTTTCAAGGCGATTCGAATCTACCTCCTGAAATCTGTTTCCTGCAATTCTGCCTTGCTTTCAAAGCCTCTTCGTTGCCTTCCCTTAATATATTTGTGGACGAGAGGTATCATTTAAAACTCTGCAGGTTTGTGAATTGCAGTGCCCCTGAGCTCCATTTTTCAACTCGCTTTTTTGGGAGCTGGCCGCAAAAGCGCAGGATTGCTTCAGGCCCTCTTCTGGTTCTGGGGGGCAGGCTGAGCTTGTGCTTAATTCTTCTTCCTGATGGGAAAATAGAGTGACCTGTGCCTGTCCCAACACCTAGAGCTAGTGTCTCATTGGTTCCCCCTCTTCTTGTTCATCCTCAGGACAAATTGCAACCTGTACGGAACAGGAGGATAAAGGTGCTGATTCTCCAAGGAGGGAGATGGCTAGTAAATCGGCTGGAATGGCGAACCCGAGCAAAGGAGATGAGAAATGAGGTGCGTTTTAGAAACTTTTCCCGATCACACGGTGTACCATCTTCTGGGTTTCTCATGCCTGTTTTCGATGTAGGAAGATGCCCTTGAACCTGGAGATTTGGGACCCATGGAATGGGTACCATGCAGTATTACTTGAAAGGGTCTGCGTTGGCTCACCCAACCTCACCGAACCTCTCAGCCCCAAGAGTGTCCACCCTTATGTCTCAATCAGCTGTGGGTCTAGATATGGTCAATCCAGTTTGCATCACAGCCCCTGAACGAATTTTGTAAGAATTTCTCTCTCTTTCACTGTCTTTGTTTCACTGGTTTTGAAAAGTAATTTATTTTTATAATGGGGTTTAGCTGCTTTTCACGGCTGTGTTTATGCCGCTTTACACCCCCTTGACTCACTTACAGAGAGATATCAATACATAGGTTTGAAGATTCTTACTAGTCAGATATATTCTTGTGCGGTGAATAGGGGGTGTTGAGTCCTGGTCACTGAAAAAGGAATAGGTCTTGTCTCTTACATATTGGGTTTATGGAACGGTATCTGAGCTAATTTGAAACCCTTGTTTTATGCATCACCCCACCTCACCTTTCCCGTTCAGCAGCCATAGTGTGTTTTCTAAACGTGTGACTCTGTTCTGTTTTGCAATTCAGTTCAAGTGTAGCGGTTTTTACATTCCCTCTCTAAGTGATATCTTATGATAAGTGTCTTTTTCTGTGTGACTTATTTCACTTAGAATCGTCGTACCTAAATCCACTCATCGTGCTGCTACTAGCCTTATGACGTTGATTTCATGGCTGAGTGATATTCCATTGTACATGAGGACCACAACTTCTTTATCCATTTTTCTCTTTCCTAGGATATTTAAGGTGTAATGAAGTGGGGGTTCTTTTCAACAGAGCAGCCCTAAACTTTGGGGTGCCTGTGTCTTGCTGATTTTTAGTTTTCCCAATTTATACGCCCATGAGTGGAAGTGCCCTATGCTCTCCAAGCTGTGTTTTTCAGATGTTTCAGGACACACCGTACACTTCTCCAGAGTGGCTGTTGGCAATTTACATCCCGCCCATCAGCGTAGCAAGGCTCCCATTTCTCCATGGCCGGTCCTGCATTTCTGGTTTGGACACTTTTTTCCGCATGGCCCTTTTGCCCGCTGGGAAGCGAGACTTCTTTGGAGCCCTGATTTGCCTTTCCAGGTTGCTTGGTTGGCCAAAAAGGGCGTATGCGTTTTTTCCTGAATATATTCAGGAAAAAACGCATACGCCCTTTTTGGCCAAGGGCATCATTGTCCACGTTTTGCCGCTTTTCATGTGCTTTCAAGGCGATTCGAATCTACCTCCTGAAATCTGTTTCCTGCAATTCTGCCTTGCTTTCAAAGCCTCTTCGTTGCCTTCCCTTAATATATTTGTGGACGAGAGGTATCATTTAAAACTCTGCAGGTTTGTGAATTGCAGTGCCCCTGAGCTCCATTTTTCAACTCGCTTTTTTGGGAGCTGGCCGCAAAAGCGCAGGATTGCTTCAGGCCCTCTTCTGGTTCTGGGGGGCAGGCTGAGCTTGTGCTTAATTCTTCTTCCTGATGGGAAAATAGAGTGACCTGTGCCTGTCCCAACACCTAGAGCTAGTGTCTCATTGGTTCCCCCTCTTCTTGTTCATCCTCAGGACAAATTGCAACCTGTACGGAACAGGAGGATAAAGGTGCTGATTCTCCAAGGAGGGAGATGGCTAGTAAATCGGCTGGAATGGCGAACCCGAGCAAAGGAGATGAGAAATGAGGTGCGTTTTAGAAACTTTTCCCGATCACACGGTGTACCATCTTCTGGGTTTCTCATGCCTGTTTTCGATGTAGGAAGATGCCCTTGAACCTGGAGATTTGGGACCCATGGGATGGGTACCATGCAGTATTACTTGAAAGGGTCTGCGTTGGCTCACCCAACCTCACCGAACCACTCAGCCCCAAGAGTGTCCACCCTTATGTCTCAATCAGCTGTGGGTCTAGATATGGTCAATCCAGTTTGCATCACAGCCCCTGAACGAATTTTGTAAGAATTTCTCTCTCTTTCACTGTCTTTGTTTCACGGGTTTTGAAAAGTAATTTATTTTTATAATGGGGTTTAGCTGCTTTTCACGGCTGTGTTTATGCCGCTTTACACCCCCTTGACTCACTTACAGAGAGATATCAATACATAGGTTTGAAGATTCTTACTAGTCAGATATATTCTTGTGCGGTGAATAGGGGGTGTTGAGTCCTGGTCACTGAAAAAGGAATAGGTCTTGTCTCTTACATATTGGGTTTATGGAACGGTATCTGAGCTAATTTGAAACCCTTGTTTTATGCATCACCCCACCTCACCTTTCCCGTTCAGCAGCCATAGTGTGTTTTCTAAACGTGTGACTCTGTTCTGTTTTGCAATTCAGTTCAAGTGTAGCGGTTTTTACATTCCCTCTCTAAGTGATATCTTATGATAAGTGTCTTTTTCTGTGTGACTTATTTCACTTAGAATCGTCGTACCTAAATCCACTCATCGTGCTGCTACTAGCCTTATGACGTTGATTTCATGGCTGAGTGATATTCCATTGTACATGAGGACCACAACTTCTTTATCCATTTTTCTCTTTCCTAGGATATTTAAGGTGTAATGAAGTGGGGGTTCTTGTCAACAGAGCAGCCCTAAACTTTGGGGTGCCTGTGTCTTGCTGATTTTTAGTTTTCCCAATTTATACGCCCATGAGTGGAAGTGCCCTATGCTCTCCAAGCTGTGTTTTTCAGATGTTTCAGGACACACCGTACACTTCTCCAGAGTGGCTGTTGGCAATTTACATCCCGCCCATCAGCGTAGCAAGGCTCCCATTTCTCCATGGCCGGTCCTGCATTTCTGGTTTGGACACTTTTTTCCGCATGGCCCTTTTGCCCGCTGGGAAGCGAGACTTCTTTGGAGCCCTGATTTGCCTTTCCAGGTTGCTTGGTTGGCCAAAAAGGGCGTATGCGTTTTTTCCTGAATATATTCAGGAAAAAACGCATACGCCCTTTTTGGCCAAGGGCATCATTGTCCACGTTTTGCCGCTTTTCATGTGCTTTCAAGGCGATTCGAATCTACCTCCTGAAATCTGTTTCCTGCAATTCTGCCTTGCTTTCAAAGCCTCTTCGTTGCCTTCCCTTAATATATTTGTGGACGAGAGGTATCATTTAAAACTCTGCAGGTTTGTGAATTGCAGTGCCCCTGAGCTCCATTTTTCAACTCGCTTTTTTGGGAGCTGGCCGCAAAAGCGCAGGATTGCTTCAGGCCCTCTTCTGGTTCTGGGGGGCAGGCTGAGCTTGTGCTTAATTCTTCTTCCTGATGGGAAAATAGAGTGACCTGTGCCTGTCCCAACACCTAGAGCTAGTGTCTCATTGGTTCCCCCTCTTCTTGTTCATCCTCAGGACAAATTGCAACCTGTACGGAACAGGAGGATAAAGGTGCTGATTCTCCAAGGAGGGAGATGGCTAGTAAATCGGCTGGAATGGCGAACCCGAGCAAAGGAGATGAGAAATGAGGTGCGTTTTAGAAACTTTTCCCGATCACACGGTGTACCATCTTCTGGGTTTCTCATGCCTGTTTTCGATGTAGGAAGATGCCCTTGAACCTGGAGATTTGGGACCCATGGGATGGGTACCATGCAGTATTACTTGAAAGGGTCTGCGTTGGCTCACCCAACCTCACCGAACCTCTCAGCCCCAAGAGTGTCCACCCTTATGTCTCAATCAGCTGTGGGTCTAGATATGGTCAATCCAGTTTGCATCACAGCCCCTGAACGAATTTTGTAAGAATTTCTCTCTCTTTCACTGTCTTTGTTTCACGGGTTTTGAAAAGTAATTTATTTTTATAATGGGGTTTAGCTGCTTTTCACGGCTGTGTTTATGCCGCTTTACACCCCCTTGACTCACTTACAGAGAGATATCAATACATAGGTTTGAAGATTCTTACTAGTCAGATATATTCTTGTGCGGTGAATAGGGGGTGTTGAGTCCTGGTCACTGAAAAAGGAATAGGTCTTGTCTCTTACATATTGGGTTTATGGAACGGTATCTGAGCTAATTTGAAACCCTTGTTTTATGCATCACCCCACCTCACCTTTCCCGTTCAGCAGCCATAGTGTGTTTTCTAAACGTGTGACTCTGTTCTGTTTTGCAATTCAGTTCAAGTGTAGCGGTTTTTACATTCCCTCTCTAAGTGATATCTTATGATAAGTGTCTTTATCTGTGTGACTTATTTCACTTAGAATCGTCGTACCTAAATCCACTCATCGTGCTGCTACTAGCCTTATGACGTTGATTTCATGGCTGAGTGATATTCCATTGTACATGAGGACCACAACTTCTTTATCCATTTTTCTCCTTCCTAGGATATTTAAGGTGTAATGAAGTGGGGGTTCTTGTCAACAGAGCAGCCCTAAACTTTGGGGTGCCTGTGTCTTGCTGATTTTTAGTTTTCCCAATTTATACGCCCATGAGTGGAAGTGCCCTATGCTCTCCAAGCTGTGTTTTTCAGATGTTTCAGGACACACTGTACACTTCTCCAGAGTGGCTGTTGGCAATTTACATCCCGCCCATCAGCGTAGCAAGGCTCCCATTTCTCCATGGCCGGTCCTGCATTTCTGGTTTGGACACTTTTTTCCGCATGGCCCTTTTGCCCGCTGGGAAGCGAGACTTCTTTGGAGCCCTGATTTGCCTTTCCAGGTTGCTTGGTTGGCCAAAAAGGGCGTATGCGTTTTTTCCTGAATATATTCAGGAAAAAACGCATACGCCCTTTTTGGCCAAGGGCATCATTGTCCACGTTTTGCCGCTTTTCATGTGCTTTCAAGGCGATTCGAATCTACCTCCTGAAATCTGTTTCCTGCAATTCTGCCTTGCTTTCAAAGCCTCTTCGTTGCCTTCCCTTAATATATTTGTGGACGAGAGGTATCATTTAAAACTCTGCAGGTTTGTGAATTGCAGTGCCCCTGAGCTCCATTTTTCAACTCGCTTTTTTGGGAGCTGGCCGCAAAAGCGCAGGATTGCTTCAGGCCCTCTTCTGGTTCTGGGGGGCAGGCTGAGCTTGTGCTTAATTCTTCTTCCTGATGGGAAAATAGAGTGACCTGTGCCTGTCCCAACACCTAGAGCTAGTGTCTCATTGGTTCCCCCTCTTCTTGTTCATCCTCAGGACAAATTGCAACCTGTACGGAACAGGAGGATAAAGGTGCTGATTCTCCAAGGAGGGAGATGGCTAGTAAATCGGCTGGAATGGCGAACCCGAGCAAAGGAGATGAGAAATGAGGTGCGTTTTAGAAACTTTTCCCGATCACACGGTGTACCATCTTCTGGGTTTCTCATGCCTGTTTTCGATGTAGGAAGATGCCCTTGAACCTGGAGATTTGGGACCCATGGGATGGGTACCATGCAGTATTACTTGAAAGGGTCTGCGTTGGCTCACCCAACCTCACCGAACCTCTCAGCCCCAAGAGTGTCCACCCTTATGTCTCAATCAGCTGTGGGTCTAGATATGGTCAATCCAGTTTGCATCACAGCCCCTGAACGAATTTTGTAAGAATTTCTCTCTCTTTCACTGTCTTTGTTTCACGGGTTTTGAAAAGTAATTTATTTTTATAATGGGGTTTAGCTGCTTTTCACGGCTGTGTTTATGCCGCTTTACACCCCCTTGACTCACTTACAGAGAGATATCAATACATAGGTTTGAAGATTCTTACTAGTCAGATATATTCTTGTGCGGTGAATAGGGGGTGTTGAGTCCTGGTCACTGAAAAAGGAATAGGTCTTGTCTCTTACATATTGGGTTTATGGAACGGTATCTGAGCTAATTTGAAACCCTTGTTTTATGCATCACCCCACCTCACCTTTCCCGTTCAGCAGCCATAGTGTGTTTTCTAAACGTGTGACTCTGTTCTGTTTTGCAATTCAGTTCAAGTGTAGCGGTTTTTACATTCCCTCTCTAAGTGATATCTTATGATAAGTGTCTTTATCTGTGTGACTTATTTCACTTAGAATCGTCGTACCTAAATCCACTCATCGTGCTGCTACTAGCCTTATGACGTTGATTTCATGGCTGAGTGATATTCCATTGTACATGAGGACCACAACTTCTTTATCCATTTTTCTCCTTCCTAGGATATTTAAGGTGTAATGAAGTGGGGGTTCTTGTCAACAGAGCAGCCCTAAACTTTGGGGTGCCTGTGTCTTGCTGATTTTTAGTTTTCCCAATTTATACGCCCATGAGTGGAAGTGCCCTATGCTCTCCAAGCTGTGTTTTTCAGATGTTTCAGGACACACTGTACACTTCTCCAGAGTGGCTGTTGGCAATTTACATCCCGCCCATCAGCGTAGCAAGGCTCCCATTTCTCCATGGCCGGTCCTGCATTTCTGGTTTGGACACTTTTTTCCGCATGGCCCTTTTGCCCGCTGGGAAGCGAGACTTCTTTGGAGCCCTGATTTGCCTTTCCAGGTTGCTTGGTTGGCCAAAAAGGGCGTATGCGTTTTTTCCTGAATATATTCAGGAAAAAACGCATACGCCCTTTTTGGCCAAGGGCATCATTGTCCACGTTTTGCCGCTTTTCATGTGCTTTCAAGGCGATTCGAATCTACCTCCTGAAATCTGTTTCCTGCAATTCTGCCTTGCTTTCAAAGCCTCTTCGTTGCCTTCCCTTAATATATTTGTGGACGAGAGGTATCATTTAAAACTCTGCAGGTTTGTGAATTGCAGTGCCCCTGAGCTCCATTTTTCAACTCGCTTTTTTGGGAGCTGGCCGCAAAAGCGCAGGATTGCTTCAGGCCCTCTTCTGGTTCTGGGGGGCAGGCTGAGCTTGTGCTTAATTCTTCTTCCTGATGGGAAAATAGAGTGACCTGTGCCTGTCCCAACACCTAGAGCTAGTGTCTCATTGGTTCCCCCTCTTCTTGTTCATCCTCAGGACAAATTGCAACCTGTACGGAACAGGAGGATAAAGGTGCTGATTCTCCAAGGAGGGAGATGGCTAGTAAATCGGCTGGAATGGCGAACCCGAGCAAAGGAGATGAGAAATGAGGTGCGTTTTAGAAACTTTTCCCGATCACACGGTGTACCATCTTCTGGGTTTCTCATGCCTGTTTTCGATGTAGGAAGATGCCCTTGAACCTGGAGATTTGGGACCCATGGGATGGGTACCATGCAGTATTACTTGAAAGGGTCTGCGTTGGCTCACCCAACCTCACCGAACCTCTCAGCCCCAAGAGTGTCCACCCTTATGTCTCAATCAGCTGTGGGTCTAGATATGGTCAATCCAGTTTGCATCACAGCCCCTGAACGAATTTTGTAAGAATTTCTCTCTCTTTCACTGTCTTTGTTTCACTGGTTTTGAAAAGTAATTTATTTTTATAATGGGGTTTAGCTGCTTTTCACGGCTGTGTTTATGCCGCTTTACACCCCCTTGACTCACTTACAGAGAGATATCAATACATAGGTTTGAAGATTCTTACTAGTCAGATATATTCTTGTGCGGTGAATAGGGGGTGTTGAGTCCTGGTCACTGAAAAAGGAATAGGTCTTGTCTCTTACATATTGGGTTTATGGAACGGTATCTGAGCTAATTTGAAACCCTTGTTTTATGCATCACCCCACCTCACCTTTCCCGTTCAGCAGCCATAGTGTGTTTTCTAAACGTGTGACTCTGTTCTGTTTTGCAATTCAGTTCAAGTGTAGCGGTTTTTACATTCCCTCTCTAAGTGATATCTTATGATAAGTGTCTTTTTCTGTGTGACTTATTTCACTTAGAATCGTCGTACCTAAATCCACTCATCGTGCTGCTACTAGCCTTATGACGTTGATTTCATGGCTGAGTGATATTCCATTGTACATGAGGACCACAACTTCTTTATCCATTTTTCTCTTTCCTAGGATATTTAAGGTGTAATGAAGTGGGGGTTCTTTTCAACAGAGCAGCCCTAAACTTTGGGGTGCCTGTGTCTTGCTGATTTTTAGTTTTCCCAATTTATACGCCCATGAGTGGAAGTGCCCTATGCTCTCCAAGCTGTGTTTTTCAGATGTTTCAGGACACACCGTACACTTCTCCAGAGTGGCTGTTGGCAATTTACATCCCGCCCATCAGCGTAGCAAGGCTCCCATTTCTCCATGGCCGGTCCTGCATTTCTGGTTTGGACACTTTTTTCCGCATGGCCCTTTTGCCCGCTGGGAAGCCAGACTTCCTTGGAGCCCTGATTTGCCTTTCCAGGTTGCTTGGTTGGCCAAAAAGGGCGTATGCGTTTTTTCCTGAATATATTCAGGAAAAAACGCATACGCCCTTTTTGGCCAAGGGCATCATTGTCCACGTTTTGCCGCTTTTCATGTGCTTTCAAGGCGATTCGAATCTACCTCCTGAAATCTGTTTCCTGCAATTCTGCCTTGCTTTCAAAGCCTCTTCGTTGCCTTCCCTTAATATATTTGTGGACGAGAGGTATCATTTAAAACTCTGCAGGTTTGTGAATTGCAGTGCCCCTGAGCTCCATTTTTCAACTCGCTTTTTTGGGAGCTGGCCGCAAAAGCGCA
Source organism: Balaenoptera acutorostrata (assembly GCF_949987535.1). Taxonomy (NCBI): domain Eukaryota; kingdom Metazoa; phylum Chordata; class Mammalia; order Artiodactyla; family Balaenopteridae; genus Balaenoptera; species Balaenoptera acutorostrata. The sequence goes on from NW_026646121.1 coordinate 1,022,115, forward strand.
GGATTGCTTCAGGCCCTCTTCTGGTTCTGAGGGGCAGGCTGAGCTTGTGCTTAATTCTTCTTCCTGATGGGAAAATAGAGTGACCTGTGCCTGTCCCAACACCTAGAGCTAGTGTCTCATTGGTTCCCCCTCTTCTTGTTCATCCTCAGGACAAATTGCAACCTGTACGGAACAGGAGGTTAAAGGTGCTGATTCTCCAAGGAGGGAGATGGCTAGTAAATCGGCTGGAATGGCGAACCCGAGCAAAGGAGATGAGAAATGAGGTGCGTTTTAGAAACATTTCCCGATCACACGGTGAACCATCTTCTGGGTTTCTCATGCCTGTTTTCGATGTAGGAAGATGCCCTTGAACCTGGAGATTTGGGACCCATGGGATGGGTACCATGCAGTATTACTTGAAAGGGTCTGCGTTGGCTCACCCAACCTCACCGAACCACTCAGCCCCAAGAGTGTCCACCCTTATGTCTCAATCAGCTGTGGGTCTAGATATGGTCAATCCAGTTTGCATCACAGCCCCTGAACGAATTTTGTAAGAATTTCTCTCTCTTTCACTGTCTTTGTTTCACGGGTTTTGAAAAGTAATTTATTTTTATAATGGGGTTTAGCTGCTTTTCACGGCTGTGTTTATGCCGCTTTACACCCCCTTGACTCACTTACAGAGAGATATCAATACATAGGTTTGAAGATTCTTACTAGTCAGATATATTCTTGTGGGGTGAATAGGGGGTGTTGAGTCCTGGTCACAGAAAAAGGAGTAGGTCTTGTCTCTTACATATTGGGTTTATGGAACGGTATCTGAGCTAATTTGAAACCCTTGTTTTATGCATCACCCCACCTCACCTTTCCCGTTCAGCAGCCATAGTGTGTTTTCTAAACGTGTGACTCTGTTCTGTTTTGCAATTCAGTTCAAGTGTAGCGGTTTTTACATTCCCTCTCTAAGTGATATCTTAGGATAAGTGTCTTTTTCTGTGTGACTTATTTCACTTAAAATCGTCGTACCTAAATCCACTCATCGTGCTGCTACTAGCCTTATGACGTTGATTTCATGGCTGAGTGATATTCCATTGTACATGAGGACCACAACTTCTTTATCCATTTTTCTCTTTCCTAGGATATTTAAGGTGTAATGAAGTGGGGGTTCTTGTCAACAGAGCAGCCCTAAACTTTGGGGTGCCTGTGTCTTGCTGATTTTTAGTTTTCCCAATTTATACGCCCATGAGTGGAAGTGCCCTATGCTCTCCAAGCTGTGTTTTTCAGATGTTTCAGGACACACCGTACACTTCTCCAGAGTGGCTGTTGGCAATTTACATCCCGCCCATCAGCGTAGCAAGGCTCCCATTTCTCCATGGCCGGTCCTGCATTTCTGGTTTGGACACTTTTTTCCGCATGGCCCTTTTGCCCGCTGGGAAGCAAGACTTCTTTGGAGCCCTGATTTGCCTTTCCAGGTTGCTTGGTTGGCCAAAAAGGGCGTATGCATTTTTTCCTGAATATATTCAGGAAAAAACGCATACGCCCTTTTTGGCCAAGGGCATCATTGTCCACGTTTTGCCGCTTTTCATGTGCTTTCAAGGCGATTCGAATCTACCTCCTGAAATCTGTTTCCTGCAATTCTGCCTTGCTTTCAAAGCCTCTTCGTTGCCTTCCCTTAATATATTTGTGGACGAGAGGTATCATTTAAAACTCTGCAGGTTTGTGAATTGCAGTGCCCCTGAGCTCCATTTTTCAACTCGCTTTTTTGGGAGCTGGCCGCAAAAGCGCAGGATTGCTTCAGGCCCTCTTCTGGTTCTGAGGGGCAGGCTGAGCTTGTGCTTAATTCTTCTTCCTGATGGGAAAATAGAGTGACCTGTGCCTGTCCCAACACCTAGAGCTAGTCTCTCATTGGTTCCCCCTCTTCCCGTTCATCCTCAGGACAAATTGCAACCTGTACGGAACAGGAGGTTAAAGGTGCTGATTCTCCAAGGAGGGAGATGGCTAGTAAATCTGCTGGAATGGCGAACCCGAGCAAAGGAGATGAGAAATGAGGTGCGTTTTAGAAACTTTTCCCGATCACACGGTGTACCATCTTCTGGGTTTCTCATGCCTGTTTTCGATGTAGGAAGATGCCCTTGAACCTGGAGATTTGGGACCCATGGGATGGGTACCATGCAGTATTACTTGAAAGGGTCTGCGTTGGCTCACCCAACCTCACCGAACCTCTCAGCCCCAAGAGTGTCCACCCTTATGTCTCAATCAGCTGTGGGTCTAGATATGGTCAATCCAGTTTGCATCACAGCCCCTGAACGAATTTTGTAAGAATTTCTCTCTCTTTCACTGTCTTTGTTTCACAGGTTTTTAAAAGTAATTTATTTTTATAATGGGGTTTAGCTGCTTTTCACGGCTGTGTTTATGCCGCTTTACACCCCCTTGACTCACTTACAGAGAGATATCAATACATAGGTTTGAAGATTCTTACTAGTCAGATATATTCTTGTGCGGTGAATAGGGGGTGTTGAGTCCTGGTCACTGAAAAAGGAATAGGTCTTGTCTCTTACATATTGGGTTTATGGAACGGTATCTGAGCTAATTTAAAACCCTTGTTTTATGCATCACCCCACCTCACCTTTCCCGTTCAGCAGCCATAGTGTGTTTTCTAAACGTGTGACTCTGTTCTGTTTTGCAATTCAGTTCAAGTGTAGCGGTTTTTACATTCCCTCTCTAAGTGATATCTTAGGATAAGTGTCTTTTTCTGTGTGACTTATTTCACTTAGAATCGTCGTACCTAAATCCACTCATCGTGCTGCTACTAGCCTTATGACGTTGATTTCATGGCTGAGTGATATTCCATTGTACATGAGGACCATAACTTCTTTATCCATTTTACTCCTTCCTAGGATATTTAAGGTGTAATGAAGTGGGGGTTCTTGTCAACAGAGCAGCCCTAAAATTTGGGGTGCCTGTGTCTTGCTGATTTTTAGTTTTCCCAATTTATACGCCCATGAGTGGAAGTGCCCTATGCTCTCCAAGCTGTGTTTTTCAGATGTTTCAGGACACACCGTACACTTCTCCAGAGTGGCTGTTGGCAATTTACATCCCGCCCATCAGCGTAGCAAGGCTCCCATTTCTCCATGGCCGGTCCTGCATTTCTGGTTTGGACACTTTTTTCCGCATGGCCCTTTTGCCCGCTGGGAAGCGAGACTTCTTTGGAGCGCTGATTTGCCTTTCCAGGTTGCTTGGTTGGCCAAAAAGGGCGTATGCGTTTTTTCCTGAATATATTCAGGAAAAAACGCATACGCCCTTTTTGGCCAAGGGCATCATTGTCCACGTTTTGCCGATTTTCATGTGCTTTCAAGGCGATTCGAATCTACCTCCTGAAATCTGTTTCCTGCAATTCTGCCTTGCTTTCAAAGCCTCTTCGTTGCCTTCCCTTAATATATTTGTGGAAGAGAGGTATCATTTAAAACTCTGCAGGTTTGTGAATTGCAGTGCCCCTGAGCTCCATTTTTCAACTCGCTTTTTTGGGAGCTGGCCGCAAAAGCGCAGGATTGCTTCAGGCCCTCTTCTGGTTCTGGGGGGCAGGCTGAGCTTGTGCTTAATTCTTCTTCCAGTTGGGAAAATAGAGTGACCTGTGCCTGTCCCAAAACCTAGAGCTAGTCTCTCATTGGTTCCCCCTCTTCCCGTTCATCCTCAGGACAAATTGCAACCTGTACGGAACAGGAGGTTAAAGGTGCTGATTCTCCAAGGAGGGAGATGGCTAGTAAATCGGCTGGAATGGCGAACCCGAGCAAAGAGATGAGAAATGAGGTGCGTTTTAGAAACCTTTCCCGATCACACGGTGTACCATCTTCTGGGTTTCTCATGCCTGTTTTCGATGTAGGAAGATGCCCTTGAACCTGCATATTTGGGACCCATGGGATGGGTACCCTGCAGCATTACTTGAAAGGGTCTGCGTTGGCTCACCCAACCTCACCGAACCTCTCAGCCCCAAGAGTGTCCACCCTTATGTCTCAATCAGCTGTGGGTCTAGATATGGTCAATCCAGGTTGCATCACAGCCCCTGAACGAATTTTGTAAGAATTTCTCTCTCTTTCACTGTCTTTGTTTCACGGGTTTTGAAAAGTAATTTATTTTTATAATGGGGTTTAGCTGCTTTTCACGGCTGTGTTTATGCCGCTTTACTCCCCTTTGACTCACTTACAGAGAGATATCAATACATAGGTTTGAAGATTCTTACTAGTCAGATATATTCTTGTGCGGTGAATAGGGGGTGTTGAGTCCAGTTCACTGAAAAAGGAATAGGTCTTGTCTCTTACATATTGGGTTTATGGAACGGTATCTGAGCTAATTTGAAACCCTTGTTTTATGCATCACCCCACCTCACCTTTCCCGTTCAGCAGCCATAGTGTGTTTTCTAAACGTGTGACTCTGTTCTGTTTTGCAATTCAGTTCAAGTGTAGCGGTTTTTACATTCCCTCTCTAAGTGATATCTTAGGATAAGTGTCTTTTTCTGTGTGACTTATTTCACTTAGAATCGTCCTACCTAAATCCACTCATCGTGCTGCTACTAGCCTTATGACGTTGATTTCATGGCTGAGTGATATTCCATTGTACATGAGGACCACAATTTCTTTATCCATTTTTCTCTTTCCTAGGATATTTAAGGTGTAATGAAGTGGGGGTTCTTGTCAACAGAGCAGCCCTAAACTTTGGGGTGCCTGTGTCTTGCTGATTTTTAGTTTTCCCAATTTATACGCCCATGAGTGGAAGTGCCCTATGCTCTCCAAGCTGTGTTTTTCAGATGTTTCAGGACACACCGTACACTTCTCCAGAGTGGCTGTTGGCAATTTACATCCCGCCCATCAGCGTAGCAAGGCTCCCATTTCTCCATGGCCGGTCCTGCATTTCTGGTTTGGACACTTTTTTCCGCATGGCCCTTTTGCCCGCTGGGAAGCCAGACTTCTTTGGAGCGCTGATTTGCCTTTCCAGGTTGCTTGGTTGGCCAAAAAGGGCGTATGCGTTTTTTCCTGAATATATTCAGGAAAAAACGCATACGCCCTTTTTGGCCAAGGGCATCATTGTCCACGTTTTGCCGCTTTTCATGTGCTTTCAAGGCGATTCGAATCTACCTCCTGAAATCTGTTTCCTGCAATTCTGCCTTGCTTATAAAGCCTCTTCGTTGCCTTCCCTTAATATATTTGTGGACGAGAGGTATCATTTAAAACTCTGCAGGTTTGTGAATTGCAGTGCCCCTGAGCTCCATTTCTCAACTTGCTTTTTTGGGAGGTGGCCGCAAAAGCGCAGGATTGCTTCAGGCCCTCTTCTGGTTCTGGGGGGCAGGCTGAGCTTGTGCTTAATTCTTCTTCCTGATGGGAAAATAGAGTGACCTGTGCCTGTCCCAACACCTAGAGCTAGTCTCTCATTGGTTCCCCCTCTTCCCGTTCATCCTCAGGACAAATTGCAACCTGTACGGAACAGGAGGTTAAAGGTGCTGATTCTCCAAGGAGGGAGATGGCTAGTAAATCGGCTGGAATGGCGAACCCGAGCAAATGAGATGAGAAATGAGGTGCGTTTTAGAAACCTTTCCCGATCACACGGTGTACCATCTTCTGGGTTTCTCATGCCTGTTTTCGATGTAGGAAGATGCCCTTGAACCTGGAGATTTGGGACCCATGGGATGGGTACCATGCAGTATTACTTGAAAGGGTCTGCGTTGGCTCACCCAACCTCACCGAAACTCTCAGCCCCAAGAGTGTCCACCCTTATGTCTCAATCAGCTGTGGGTCTAGATATGGTCAATCCAGGTTGCATCACAGCCCCTGAACGAATTTTGTAAGAATTTCTCTCTCTTTCACTGTCTTTGTTTCACGGGTTTTGAAAAGTAATTTATTTTTATAATGGGGTTTAGCTGCTTTTCACGGCTGTGTTTATGCCGCTTTACACGCCCTTGACTCACTTACAGAGAGATATCAATACATAGGTTTGAAGATTCTTACTAGTCAGATATATTCTTGTGCGGTGAATAGGGGGTGTTGAGTCCTGGTCACTGAAAAAGGAATAGGTCTTGTCTCTTACATATTGGGTTCATGGAACGGTATCTGAGCTAATTTGAAACCCTTGTTTTATGCATCACCCCACCTCACCTTTCCCGTTCAGCAGCCATAGTGTGTTTTCTAAACGTGTGACTCTGTTCTGTTTTGCAATTCAGTTCAAGTGTAGCGGTTTTTACATTCCCTCTCTAAGTGATATCTTAGGATAAGTGTCTTTTTCTGTGTGACTTATTTCACTTAGAATCGTCGTACCTAAATCCACTCATGTGCTGCTACTAGCCTTATGACGTTGATTTCATGGCTGAGTGATATTCCATTGTACATGAGGACCACAATTTCTTTATCCATTTTTCTCCTTCCTAGGATATTTAAGGTGTAATGAAGTGGGGGTTCTTGTCAACAGAGCAGCCCTAAACTTTGGGGTGCCTGTGTCTTGCTGATTTTTAGTTTTCCCAATTTATACGCCCATGAGTGGAAGTGCCCTATGCTCTCCAAGCTGTGTTTTTCAGATGTTTCAGGACACACCGTACACTTCTCAAGAGTGGCTGTTGGCAATTTACATCCCGCCCATCAGCGTAGCAAGGCTCCCATTTCTCCATGGCCGGTCCTGCATTTCTGGTTTGGACACTTTTTTCCGCATGGCCCTTTTGCCCGCTGGGAAGCGAGACTTCTTTGGAGCGCTGATTTGCCTTTCCAGGTTGCTTGGTTGGCCAAAAAGGGCGTATGCGTTTTTTCCTGAATATATTCAGGAAAAAACGCATACGCCCTTTTTGGCCAAGGGCATCATTGTCCACGTTTTGCCGCTTTTCATGTGCTTTCAAGGCGATTCGAATCTACCTCCTGAAATCTGTTTCCTGCAATTCTGCCTTCCTTTCAAAGCCTCTTCGTTGCCTTCCCTTAATATATTTGTGGACGAGAGGTATCATTTAAAACTCTGCAGGTTTGTGAATTGCAGTGCCCCTGAGCTCCATTTTTCAACTCGCTTTTTGGAAGCTGGACGCAAAAGCGCAGGATTGCTTCAGGCCCTCTTCTGGTTCTGGGGAGCAGGCTGAGCTTGTGCTTAATTCTTCTTCCTGATGGGAAAATAGAGTGACCTGTGCCTGTCCCAACACCTAGAGGTAGTCTCTCATTGGTTCCCCCTCTTCCCGTTCATCCTCAGGACAAATTGCAACCTGTACGGAACAGGAGGTTAAAGGTGCTGATTCTCCAAGGAGGGAGATGGCTAGTAAATCGGCTGGAATGGCGAACACGAGCAAAGGAGATGAGAAATGAGGTGCGTTTTTGAAACCTTTCCCGATCACACGGTGTACCATCTTCTGGGTTTCTCATGCCTGTTTTCGATGTAGGAAGATGCCCTTGAACCTGGAGATTTGGGACCCATGGGATGGGTACCATGCAGTATTACTTGAAAGGGTCTGCGTTGGCTCACCCAACCTCACCGAACCTCTCAGCCCCAAGAGTGTCCACCCTTATGTCTCAATCAGCTGTGGGTCTAGATATGGTCAATCCAGGTTGCATCACAGCCCCTGAACGAATTTTGTAAGAATTTCTCTCTCTTTCACTGTCTTTGTTTCACGGGTTTTGAAAAGTAATTTATTTTTATAATGGTGTTTAGCTGCTTTTCACGGCTGTGTTTATGCCGCTTTACACCCCCTTGACTCACTTACAGAGAGATATCAATACATAGGTTTGAAGATTCTTACTAGTCAGATATATTCTTGTGCGGTGAGTAGGGGGTGTTGAGTCCTGGTCACTGAAAAAGGAATAGGTCTTGTCTCTTACATATTGGGTTTATGGAACGGTATCTGAGCTAATTTGAAACCCTTGTTTTATACATCACCCCACCTCACATTTCCCGTTCAGCAGCCATAGTGTGTTTTCTAAACGTGTGACTCTGTTCTGTTTTGCAATTCAGTTCAAGTGTAGCGGTTTTTACATTCCCTCTCTAAGTGATATCTTAGGATAAGTGTCTTTTTCTGTGTGACTTATTTCACTTAGAATCGTCGTACCTAAATCCACTCATCGTGCTGCTACTAGCCTTATGACGTTGATTTCATGGCTGAGTGATATTCCATTGTACATGAGGACCACAACTTCTTTATCCATTTTTCTCTTTCCTAGGATATTTAAGGTGTAATGAAGTGGGGGTTCTTGTCAACAGAGCAGCCCTAAACTTTGGGGTGCCTGTGTCTTGCTGATTTTGAGTTTTCCCAATTTATACGCCCATGAGTGGAAGTGCCCTATGCTCTCCAAGCTGTGTTTTTCCGATGTTTCAGGACACACCGTACACTTCTCCAGAGTGGCTGTTGGCAATTTACATCCCGCCCATCAGCGTAGCAAGGCTCCCATTTCTCCATGGCCGGTCCTGCATTTCTGGTTTGGACACTTTTTTCCGCATGGCCCTTTTGCCCGCTGGGAAGCCAGACTTCTTTGGAGCGCTGATTTGCCTTTCCAGGTTGCTTGGTTGGCCAAAAAGGGCGTATGCGTTTTTTCCTGAATATATTCAGGAAAAAACGCATACGCCCTTTTTGGCCAAGGGCATCATTGTCCACGTTTTGCCGCTTTTCATGTGCTTTCAAGGCGATTCGAATCTACCTCCTGAAATCTGTTTCCTGCAATTCTGCCTTGCTTTCAAAGCCTCTTCGTTGCCTTCCCTTAATATATTTGTGGACGAGAGGTATCATTTAAAACTCTGCAGGTTTGTGAATTGCAGTGCCCCTGAGCTCCATTTCTCAACTCGCTTTTTTGGGAGGTGGCCGCAAAAGCGCACGATTGCTTCAGGCCCTCTTCTGGTTCTGGGGGGCAGGCTGAGCTTGTGCTTAATTCTTCTTCCTGATGGGAAAATAGAGTGACCTGTGCCTGTCCCAACACCTAGAGCTAGTCTCTCATTGGTTCCCCCTCTTCCCGTTCATCCTCAGGACAAATTGCAACCTGTACGGAACAGGAGGTTAAAGGTGCTGATTCTCCAAGCAGGGAGATGGCTAGTAAATCGGCTGGAATGGCGAACCCGAGCCAAGGAGATGAGAAATGAGGTGCGTTTTAGAAACCTTTCCCGATCACACGGTGTACCATCTTCTGGGTTTCTCATGCCTGTTTTCGATGTAGGAAGATGCCCTTGAACCTGGAGATTTGGGACCCATGGGATGGGTACCATGCAGTATTACTTGAAAGGGTCTGCGTTGGCTCACCCAACCTCACCGAACCTCTCAGCCCCAAGAGTGTCCACCCTTATGTCTCAATCAGCTGTGGGTCTAGATATGGTCAATCCAGGTTGCATCACAGCCCCTGAACGAATTTTGTAAGAATTTCTCTCTCTTTCACTGTCTTTGTTTCACGGGTTTTGAAAAGTAATTTATTTTTATAATGGGGTTTAGCTGCTTTTCACGGCTGTGTTTATGCCGCTTTACACGCCCTTGACTCACTTACAGAGAGATATCAATACATAGGTTTGAAGATTCTTACTAGTCAGATATATTCTTGTGCGGTGAATAGGGGGTGTTGAGTCCTGGTCACTGAAAAAGGAATAGGTCTTGTCTCTTACATATTGGGTTTATGGAACGGTATCTGAGCTAATTTGAAACCCTTGTTTTATGCATCACCCCACCTCACCTTTCCCGTTCAGCAGCCATAGTGTGTTTTCTAAACGTGTGACTCTGTTCTGTTTTGCGATTCAGTTCAAGTGTAGCGGTTTTTACATTCCCTCTCTAAGTGATATCTTAGGATAAGTGTCTTTTTCTGTGTGACTTATTTCACTTAGAATCGTCGTACCTAAATCCACTCATCGTGCTGCTACTAGCCTTATGACGTTGATTTCATGGCTGAGTGATATTCCATTGTACATGAGGACCACAACTTCTTTATCCATTTTTCTCTTTCCTAGGATATTTAAGGTGTAATGAAGTGGGGGTTCTTGTCAACAGAGCAGCCCTAAACTTTGGGGTGCCTGTGTCTTGCTGATTTTTAGTTTTCCCAATTTATACGCCCATGAGTGGAAGTGCCCTATGCTCTCCAAGCTGTGTTTTTCAGATGTTTCAGGACACACCGTACACTTCTCCAGAGTGGCTGTTGGCAATTTAAATCCCGCCCATCAGCATAGCAAGGCTCCCATTTCTCCATGGCCGGTCCTGCATTTCTGGTTTGGACACTTTTTTCCGCATGGCCCTTTTGCCCGCTGGGAAGCGAGACTTCTTTGGAGCGCTGATTTGCCTTTCCAGGTTGCTTGGTTGGCCAAAAAGGGCGTATGCGTTTTTTCCTGAATATATTCAGGAAAAAACGCATACGCCCTTTTTGGCCAAGGGCATCATTGTCCACGTTTTGCCGCTTTTCATGTGCTTTCAAGGCGATTCGAATCTACCTCCTGAAATCTGTTTCCTGCAATTCTGCCTTGCTTTCAAAGCCTCTTCGTGGCCTTCCCTTAATATATTTGTGGACGAGAGGTATCATTTAAAACTCTGCAGGTTTGTGAATTGCAGTGCCCCTGAGCTCCATTTTTCAACTCGCTTTTTTGGGAGCTGGCCGCAAAAGCGCAGGATTGCTTCAGGCCCTCTTCTGGTTCTGAGGGGCAGGCTGAGCTTGTGCTTAATTCTTCTTCCTGATGGGAAAATAGAGTGACCTGTGCCTGTCCCAACACCTAGAGCTAGTCTCTCATTGGTTCCCCCTCTTCCCGTTCATCCTCAGGACAAATTGCAACCTGTACGGAACAGGAGGTTAAAGGTGCTGATTCTCCAAGCAGGGAGATGGCTAGTAAATCGGCTGGAATGGCGAACCCGAGCAAAGGAGATGAGAAATGAGGTGCGTTTTAGAAACCTTTCCCGATCACACGGTGTACCATCTTCTGGGTTTCTCATGCCTGTTTTCGATGTAGGAAGATGCCCTTGAACCTGGAGATTTGGGACCCATGGGATGGGTACCATGCAGTATTACTTGAAAGGGTCTGCGTTGGCTCACCCAACCTCACCGAACCTCTCAGCCCCAAGAGTGTCCACCCTTATGTCTCAATCAGCTGTGGGTCTAGATATGGTCAATCCAGGTTGCATCACAGCCCCTGAACGAATTTTGTAAGAATTTCTCTCTCTTTCACTGTCTTTGTTTCACGGGTTTTGAAAAGTAATTTATTTTTATAATGGTGTTTAGCTGCTTTTCACGGCTGTGTTTATGCCGCTTTACACGCCCTTGACTCACTTACAGAGAGATATCAATACATAGGTTTGAAGATTCTTACTAGTCAGATATATTCTTGTGCGGTGAATAGGGGGTGTTGAGTCCTGGTCACTGAAAAAGGAATAGGTCTTGTCTCTTACATATTGGGTTTATGGAACGGTATCTGAGCTAATTTGAAACCCTTGTTTTATACATCACCCCACCTCACATTTCCCGTTCAGCAGCCATAGTGTGTTTTCTAAACGTCTGACTCTGTTCTGTTTTGCAATTCAGTTCAAGTGTAGCGGTTTTTACATTCCCTCTCTAAGTGATATCTTAGGATAAGTGTCTTTTTCTGTGTGACTTATTTCACTTAGAATCGTCGTACCTAAATCCACTCATCGTGCTGCTACTAGCCTTATGACGTTGATTTCATGGCTGAGTGATATTCCATTGTACATGAGGACCACAACTTCTTTATCCATTTTTCTCTTTCCTAGGATATTTAAGGTGTAATGAAGTGGGGGTTCTTGTCAACAGAGCAGCCCTAAACTTTGGGGTGCCTGTGTCTTGCTGATTTTGAGTTTTCCCAATTTATACGCCCATGAGTGGAAGTGCCCTATGCTCTCCAAGCTGTGTTTTTCCGATGTTTCAGGACACACCGTACACTTCTCCAGAGTGGCTGTTGGCAATTTACATCCCGCCCATCAGCGTAGCAAGGCTCCCATTTCTCCATGGCCGGTCCTGCATTTCTGCTTTGGACACTTTTTTCCGCATGGCCCTTTTGCCCGCTGGGAAGCCAGACTTCTTTGGAGCGCTGATTTGCCTTTCCAGGTTGCTTGGTTGGCCAAAAAGGGCGTATGCGTTTTTTCCTGAATATATTCAGGAAAAAACGCATACGCCCTTTTTGGCCAAGGGCATCATTGTCCACGTTTTGCCGCTTTTCATGTGCTTTCAAGGCGATTCGAATCTACCTCCTGAAATCTGTTTCCTGCAATTCTGCCTTGCTTTCAAAGCCTCTTCGTTGCCTTCCCTTAATATATTTGTGGACGAGAGGTATCATTTAAAACTCTGCAGGTTTGTGAATTGCAGTGCCCCTGAGCTCCATTTCTCAACTCGCTTTTTTGGGAGGTGGCCGCAAAAGCGCAGGATTGTTTCAGGCCCTCTTCTGGTTCTGGGGGGCAGGCTGAGCTTGTGCTTAATTCTTCTTCCTGATGGGAAAATAGAGTGACCTGTGCCTGTCCCAACACCTAGAGCTAGTCTCTCATTGGTTCCCCCTCTTCCCGTTCATCCTCAGGACAAATTGCAACCTGTACGGAACAGGAGGTTAAAGGTGCTGATTCTCCAAGCAGGGAGATGGCTAGTAAATCGGCTGGAAGGGCGAACCCCAGCCAAGGAGATGAGAAATGAGGTGCGTTTTAGAAACCTTTCCCGATCACACGGTGTACCATCTTCTGGGTTTCTCATGCCTGTTTTCGATGTAGGAAGATGCCCTTGAACCTGGAGATTTGGGACCCATGGGATGGGTACCATGCAGTATTACTTGAAAGGGTCTGCGTTGGCTCACCCAACCTCACCGAACATCTCAGCCCCAAGAGTGTCCACCCTTATGTCTCAATCAGCTGTGGGTCTAGATATGGTCAATCCAGTTTGCATCACAGCCCCTGAACGAATTTTGTAAGAATTTCTCTCTCTTTCACTGTCTTTGTTTCACGGGTTTTGAAAAGTAATTTATTTTTATAATGGTGTTTAGCTGCTTTTCACGGCTGTGTTTATGCCGCTTTACACGCCCTTGACTCACTTACAGAGAGATATCAATACACAGGTTTGAAGATTCTTACTAGTCAGATATATTCTTGTGCGGTGAATAGGGGGTGTTGAGTCCTGGTCACTGAAAAAGGAATAGGTCTTGTCTCTTACATATTGGGTTTATGGAACGGTATCTGAGCTAATTTGAAACCCTTGTTTTATGCATCACCCCACCTCACCTTTCCCGTTCAGCAGCCATAGTGTGTTTTCTAAACGTGTGACTCTGTTCTGTTTTGCAATTCAGTTCAAGTGTAGCGGTTTTTACATTCCCTCTCTAAGTGATATCTTAGGATAAGTGTCTTTTTCTGTGTGACTTATTTCACTTAGAATCGTCGTACCTAAATCCACTCATCGTGCTGCTACTAGCCTTATGACGTTGATTTCATGGCTGAGTGATATTCCATTGTACATGAGGACCACAACTTCTTTATCCATTTTTCTCCTTCCTAGGATATTTAAGGTGTAATGAAGTGGGGGTTCTTGTCAACAGAGCAGCCCTAAACTTTGGGGTGCCTGTGTCTTGCTGATTTTTAGTTTTCCCAATTTATACGCCCATGAGTGGAAGTGCCCTATGCTCTCCAAGCTGTGTTTTTCAGATGTTTCAGGACACACCGTACACTTCTCCAGAGTGGCTGTTGGCAATTTACATCCCGCCCATCAGCGTAGCAAGGCTCCCATTTCTCCGTGGCCGGTCCTGCATTTCTTGTTTGGACACTTTTTTCCGCATGGCCCTTTTGCCCGCTGGGAAGCGAGACTTCTTTGGAGCGCTGATTTGCCTTTCCAGGTTGCTTGGTTGGCCAAAAAGGGCGTATGCGTTTTTTCCTGAATATATTCAGGAAAAAACGCATACGCCCTTTTTGGCCAAGGGCATCATTGTCCACGTTTTGCCGCTTTTCATGTGCTTTCAAGGCGATTCGAATCTACCTCCTGAAATCTGTTTCCTGCAATTCTGCCTTGCTTTCAAAGCCTCTTCGTTGCCTTCCCTTAATATATTTGTGGACGAGAGGTATCATTTAAAACTCTGCAGGTTTGTGAATTGCAGTGCCCCTGAGCTCCATTTCTCAACTCGCTTTTTTGGGAGGTGGCCGCAAAAGCGCAGGATTGTTTCAGGCCCTCTTCTGGTTCTGGGGGGCAGGCTGAGCTTGTGCTTAATTCTTCTTCCTGATGGGAAAATAGAGTGACCTGTGCCTGTCCCAACACCTAGAGCTAGTCTCTCATTGGTTCCCCCTCTTCCCGTTCATCCTCAGGACAAATTGCAACCTGTACGGAACAGGAGGTTAAAGGTGCTGATTCTCCAAGCAGGGAGATGGCTAGTAAATCGGCTGGAATGGCGAACCCGAGCCAAGGAGATGAGAAATGAGGTGCGTTTTAGAAACCTTTCCCGATCACACGGTGTACCATCTTCTGGGTTTCTCATGCCTGTTTTCGATGTAGGAAGATGCCCTTGAACCTGGAGATTTGGGACCCATGGGATGGGTACCATGCAGTATTACTTGAAAGGGTCTGCGTTGGCTCACCCAACCTCACCGAACCTCTCAGCCCCAAGAGTGTCCACCCTTATGTCTCAATCAGCTGTGGGTCTAGATATGGTCAATCCAGTTTGCATCACAGCCCCTGAACGAATTTTGTAAGAATTTCTCTCTCTTTCACTGTCTTTGTTTCACGGGTTTTGAAAAGTAATTTATTTTTATAATGGTGTTTAGCTGCTTTTCACGGCTGTGTTTATGCCGCTTTACACGCCCTTGACTCACTTACAGAGAGATATCAATACACAGGTTTGAAGATTCTTACTAGTCAGATATATTCTTGTGCGGTGAATAGGGGGTGTTGAGTCCTGGTCACTGAAAAAGGAATAGGTCTTGTCTCTTACATATTGGGTTTATGGAACGGTATCTGAGCTAATTTGAAACCCTTGTTTTATGCATCACCCCACCTCACCTTTCCCGTTCAGCAGCCATAGTGTGTTTCCTAAACGTGTGACTCTGTTCTGTTTTGCAATTCAGTTCAAGTGTAGCGGTTTTTACATTCCCTCTCTAAGTGATATCTTAGGATAAGTGTCTTTTTCTGTGTGACTTATTTCACTTAGAATCGTCGTACCTAAATCCACTCATCGTGCTGCTACTAGCCTTATGACGTTGATTTCATGGCTGAGTGATATTCCATTGTACATGAGGACCACAACTTCTTTATTCATTTTTCTCCTTCCTAGGATATTTAAGGTGTAATGAAGTGGGGGTTCTTGTCAACAGAGCAGCCCTAAACTTTGGGGTGCCTGTGTCTTGCTGATTTTTAGTTTTCCCAATTTATACGCCCATGAGTGGAAGTGCCCTATGCTCTCCAAGCTGTGTTTTTCAGATGTTTCAGGACACACCGTACACTTCTCCAGAGTGGCTGTTGGCAATTTACATCCCGCCCATCAGCGTAGCAAGGCTCCCATTTCTCCGTGGCCGGTCCTGCATTTCTGGTTTGGACACTTTTTTCCGCATGGCCCTTTTGCCCGCTGGGAAGCGAGACTTCTTTGGAGCGCTGATTTGCCTTTCCAGGTTGCTTGGTTGGCCAAAAAGGGCGTATGCGTTTTTTCCTGAATATATTCAGGAAAAAACGCATACGCCCTTTTTGGCCAAGGGCATCATTGTCCACGTTTTGCCGCTTTTCATGTGCTTTCAAGGCGATTCGAATCTACCTCCTGAAATCTGTTTCCTGCAATTCTGCCTTGCTTTCAAAGCCTCTTCGTTGCCTTCCCTTAATATATTTGTGGACGAGAGGTATCATTTAAAACTCTGCAGGTTTGTGAATTGCAGTGCCCCTGAGCTCCATTTTTCAACTCGCTTTTTTGGGAGCTGGCCGCAAAAGCGCAGGATTGCTTCAGGCCCTCTTCTGGTTCTGGGGGGCAGGCTGAGCTTGTGCTTAATTCTTCTTCCTGATGGGAAAATAGAGTGACCTGTGCCTGTCCCAACACCTAGAGCTAGTCTCTCATTGGTTCCCCCTCTTCTTGTTCATCCTCAGGACAAATTGCAACCTGTACGGAACAGGAGGTTAAAGGTGCTGATTCTCCAAGGAGGGAGATGGCTAGTAAATCAGCTGGAATGGCGAACCCGAGCCAAGGAGATGAGAAATGAGGTGCGTTTTAGAAACCTTTCCCGATCACACGGTGTACCATCTTCTGGGTTTCTCATGCCTGTTTTCGATGTAGGAAGATGCCCTTGAACCTGGAGATTTGGGACCCATGGGATGGGTACCATGCAGTATTACTTGAAAGGGTCTGCGTTGGCTCACCCAACCTCACCGAACCTCTCAGCCCCAAGAGTGTCCACCCTTATGTCTCAATCAGCTGTGGGTCTAGATATGGTCAATCCAGGTTGCATCACAGCCCCTGAACGAATTTTGTAAGAATTTCTCTCTCTTTCACTGTCTTTGTTTCACGGGTTTTGAAAAGTAATTTATTTTTATAATGGGGTTTAGCTGCTTTTCACGGCTGTGTTTATGCCGCTTTACACGCCCTTGACTCACTTACAGAGAGATATCAATACATAGGTTTGAAGATTCTTACTAGTCAGATATATTCTTGTGCGGTGAATAGGGGGTGTTGAGTCCTGGTCACTGAAAAAGGAATAGGTCTTGTCTCTTACATATTGGGTTTATGGAACGGTATCTGAGCTAATTTGAAACCCTTGTTTTATACATCACCCCACCTCACATTTCCCGTTCAGCAGCCATAGTGTGTTTTCTAAACGTGTGACTCTGTTCTGTTTTGCAATTCAGTTCAAGGGTAGCGGTTTTTACATTCCCTCTCTAAGTGATATCTTAGGATAAGTGTCTTTTTCTGTGTGACTTATTTCACTTAGAATCGTCGTACCTAAATCCACTCATCGTGCTGCTACTAGCCTTATGACGTTGATTTCATGGCTGAGTGATATTCCATTGTACATGAGGACCACAACTTCTTTATCCATTTTTCTCTTTCCTAGGATATTTAAGGTGTAATGAAGTGGGGGTTCTTGTCAACAGAGCAGCCCTAAACTTTGGGGTGCCTGTGTCTTGCTGATTTTGAGTTTTCCCAATTTATACGCCCATGAGTGGAAGTGCCCTATGCTCTCCAAGCTGTGTTTTTCCGATGTTTCAGGACACACCGTACACTTCTCCAGAGTGGCTGTTGGCAATTTACATCCCGCCCATCAGCGTAGCAAGGCTCCCATTTCTCCATGGCCGGTCCTGCATTTCTGCTTTGGACACTTTTTTCCGCATGGCCCTTTTGCCCGCTGGGAAGCCAGACTTCTTTGGAGCGCTGATTTGCCTTTCCAGGTTGCTTGGTTGGCCAAAAAGGGCGTATGCGTTTTTTCCTGAATATATTCAGGAAAAAACGCATACGCCCTTTTTGGCCAAGGGCATCATTGTCCACGTTTTGCCGCTTTTCATGTGCTTTCAAGGCGATTCGAATCTACCTCCTGAAATCTGTTTCCTGCAATTCTGCCTTGCTTTCAAAGCCTCTTCGTTGCCTTCCCTTAATATATTTGTGGACGAGAGGTATCATTTAAAACTCTGCAGGTTTGTGAATTGCAGTGCCCCTGAGCTCCATTTCTCAACTCGCTTTTTTGGGAGGTGGCCGCAAAAGCGCAGGATTGCTTCAGGCCCTCTTCTGGTTCTGGGGGGCAGGCTGAGCTTGTGCTTAATTCTTCTTCCTGATGGGAAAATAGAGTGACCTGTGCCTGTCCCAACACCTAGAGCTAGTCTCTCATTGGTTCCCCCTCTTCCCGTTCATCCTCAGGACAAATTGCAACCTGTACGGAACAGGAGGTTAAAGGTGCTGATTCTCCAAGCAGGGAGATGGCTAGTAAATCGGCTGGAATGGCGAACCCGAGCCAAGGAGATGAGAAATGAGGTGCGTTTTAGAAACCTTTCCCGATCACACGGTGTACCATCTTCTGGGTTTCTCATGCCTGTTTTCGATGTAGGAAGATGCCCTTGAACCTGGAGATTTGGGACCCATGGGATGGGTACCATGCAGTATTACTTGAAAGGGTCTGCGTTGGCTCACCCAACCTCACCGAACATCTCAGCCCCAAGAGTGTCCACCCTTATGTCTCAATCAGCTGTGGGTCTAGATATGGTCAATCCAGTTTGCATCACAGCCCCTGAACGAATTTTGTAAGAATTTCTCTCTCTTTCACTGTCTTTGTTTCACGGGTTTTGAAAAGTAATTTATTTTTATAATGGTGTTTAGCTGCTTTTCACGGCTGTGTTTATGCCGCTTTACACGCCCTTGACTCACTTACAGAGAGATATCAATACATAGGTTTGAAGATTCTTACTAGTCAGATATATTCTTGTGCGGTGAATAGGGGGTGTTGAGTCCTGGTCACTGAAAAAGGAATAGGTCTTGTCTCTTACATATTGGGTTTATGGAACGGTATCTGAGCAAATTTGAAACCCTTGTTTTATACATCACCCCACCTCACATTTCCCGTTCAGCAGCCATAGTGTGTTTTCTAAACGTGTGACTCTGTTCTGTTTTGCAATTCAGTTCAAGTGTAGCGGTTTTTACATTCCCTCTCTAAGTGATATCTTAGGATAAGTGTCTTTTTCTGTGTGACTTATTTCACTTAGAATCGTCGTACCTAAATCCACTCATCGTGCTGCTACTAGCCTTATGACGTTGATTTCATGGCTGAGTGATATTCCATTGTACATGAGGACCACAACTTCTTTATCCATTTTTCTCTTTCCTAGGATATTTAAGGTGTAATGAAGTGGGGGTTCTTGTCAACAGAGCAGCCCTAAACTTTGGGGTGCCTGTGTCTTGCTGATTTTTAGTTTTCCCAATTTATACGCCCATGAGTGGAAGTGCCCTATGCTCTCCAAGCTGTGTTTTTCCGATGTTTCAGGACACACCGTACACTTCTCCAGAGTGGCTGTTGGCAATTTACATCCCGCCCATCAGCGTAGCAAGGCTCCCATTTCTCCGTGGCCGGTCCTGCATTTCTGGTTTGGACACTTTTTTCCGCATGGCCCTTTTTTCCGCTGGGAAGCGAGACTTCTTTGGAGCGCTGATTTGCCTTTCCAGGTTGCTTGGTTGGCCAAAAAGGGCGTATGCGTTTTTTCCTGAATATATTCAGGAAAAAACGCATACGCCCTTTTTGGCCAAGGGCATCATTGTCCACGTTTTGCCGCTTTTCATGTGCTTTCAAGGCGATTCGAATCTACCTCCTGAAATCTGTTTCCTGCAATTCTGCCTTGCTTTCAAAGCCTCTTCGTTGTCTTCCCTTAATATATTTGTGGACGAGAGGTATCATTTAAAACTCTGCAGGTTTGTGAATTGCAGTGCCCCTGAGCTCCATTTTTCAACTCGCTTTTTTGGGAGCTGGCCGCAAAAGCGCAGGATTGCTTCAGGCCCTCTTCTGGTTCTGGGGGGCAGGCTGAGCTTGTGCTTAATTCTTCTTCCTGATGGGAAAATAGAGTGACCTGTGCCTGTCCCAACACCTAGAGCTAGTCTCTCATTGGTTCCCCCTCTTCTTGTTCATCCTCAGGACAAATTGCAACCTGTACGGAACAGGAGGTTAAAGGTGCTGATTCTCCAAGGAGGGAGATGGCTAGTAAATCGGCTGGAATGGCGAACCCGAGCCAAGGAGATGAGAAATGAGGTGCGTTTTAGAAACCTTTCCCGATCACACGGTGTACCATCTTCTGGGTTTCTCATGCCTGTTTTCGATGTAGGAAGATGCCCTTGAACCTGGAGATTTGGGACCCATGGGATGGGTACCATGCAGTATTACTTGAAAGGGTCTGCGTTGGCTCACCCAACCTCACCGAACCTCTCAGCCCCAAGAGTGTCCACCCTTATGTCTCAATCAGCTGTGGGTCTAGATATGGTCAATCCAGGTTGCATCACAGCCCCTGAACGAATTTTGTAAGAATTTCTCTCTCTTTCACTGTCTTTGTTTCACGGGTTTTGAAAAGTAATTTATTTTTATAATGGTGTTTAGCTGCTTTTCACGGCTGTGTTTATGCCGCTTTACACGCCCTTGACTCACTTACAGAGAGATATCAATACATAGGTTTGAAGATTCTTACTAGTCAGATATATTCTTGTGCGGTGAATAGGGTGTGTTGAGTCCTGGTCACTGAAAAAGGAATAGGTCTTGTCTCTTACATATTGGGTTTATGGAACGGTATCTGAGCTAATTTGAAACCCTTGTTTTATACATCACCCCACCTCACATTTCCCGTTCAGCAGCCATAGTGTGTTTTCTAAACGTCTGACTCTGTTCTGTTTTGCAATTCAGTTCAAGTGTAGCGGTTTTTACATTCCCTCTCTAAGTGATATCTTAGGATAAGTGTCTTTTTCTGTGTGACTTATTTCACTTAGAATCGTCGTACCTAAATCCACTCATCGTGCTGCTACTAGCCTTATGACGTTGATTTCATGGCTGAGTGATATTCCATTGTACATGAGGAACACAATTTCTTTATCCATTTTTCTCTTTCCTAGGATATTTAAGGTGTAATGAAGTGGGGGTTCTTGTCAACAGAGCAGCCCTAAACTTTGGGGTGCCTGTGTCTTGCTGATTTTGAGTTTTCCCAATTTATACGCCCATGAGTGGAAGTGCCCTATTCTCTCCAAGCTGTGTTTTTCAGATGTTTCAGGACACACCGTACACTTCTCCAGAGTGGCTGTTGGCAATTTACATCCCGCCCATCAGCGTAGCAAGGCTCCCATTTCTCCATGGCCGGTCCTGCATTTCTGCTTTGGACACTTTTTTCCGCATGGCCCTTTTGCCCGCTGGGAAGCCAGACTTCTTTGGAGCGCTGATTTGCCTTTCCAGGTTGCTTGGTTGGCCAAAAAGGGCGTATGCGTTTTTTCCTGAATATATTCAGGAAAAAACGCATACGCCCTTTTTGGCCAAGGGCATCATTGTCCACGTTTTGCCGCTTTTCATGTGCTTTCAAGGCGATTCGAATCTACCTCCTGAAATCTGTTTCCTGCAATTCTGCCTTGCTTTCAAAGCCTCTTCGTTGCCTTCCCTTAATATATTTGTGGACGAGAGGTATCATTTAAAACTCTGCAGGTTTGTGAATTGCAGTGCCCCTGAGCTCCATTTCTCAACTCGCTTTTTTGGGAGGTGGCCGCAAAAGCGCAGGATTGCTTCAGGCCCTCTTCTGGTTCTGGGGGGCAGGCTGAGCTTGTGCTTAATTCTTCTTCCTGATGGGAAAATAGAGTGACCTGTGCCTGTCCCAACACCTAGAGCTAGTCTCTCATTGGTTCCCCCTCTTCCCGTTCATCCTCAGGACAAATTGCAACCTGTACGGAACAGGAGGTTAAAGGTGCTGATTCTCCAAGCAGGGAGATGGCTAGTAAATCGGCTGGAATGGCGAACCCGAGCCAAGGAGATGAGAAATGAGGTGCGTTTTAGAAACCTTTCCCGATCACACGGTGTACCATCTTCTGGGTTTCTCATGCCTGTTTTCGATGTAGGAAGATGCCCTTGAACCTGGAGATATGGGACCCATGGGATGGGTACCATGCAGTATTACTTGAAAGGGTCTGCGTTGGCTCACCCAACCTCACCGAACCTCTCAGCCCCAAGAGTGTCCACCCTTATGTCTCAATCAGCTGTGGGTCTAGATATGGTCAATCCAGTTTGCATCACAGCCCCTGAACGAATTTTGTAAGAATTTCTCTCTCTTTCACTGTCTTTGTTTCACGGGTTTTGAAAAGTAATTTATTTTTATAATGGTGTTTAGCTGCTTTTCACGGCTGTGTTTATGCCGCTTTACACGCCCTTGACTCACTTACAGAGAGATATCAATACATAGGTTTGAAGATTCTTACTAGTCAGATATATTCTTGTGCGGTGAATAGGGGGTGTTGAGTCCTGGTCACTGAAAAAGGAATAGGTCTTGTCTCTTACATATTGGGTTTATGGAACGGTATCTGAGCTAATTTGAAACCCTTGTTTTATACATCACCCCACCTCACATTTCCCGTTCAGCAGCCATAGTGTGTTTTCTAAACGTGTGACTCTGTTCTGTTTTGCAATTCAGTTCAAGTGTAGCGGTTTTTACATTCCCTCTCTAAGTGATATCTTAGGATAAGTGTCTTTTTCTGTGTGACTTATTTCACTTAGAATCGTCGTACCTAAATCCACTCATCGTGCTGCTACTAGCCTTATGACGTTGATTTCATGGCTGAGTGATATTCCATTGTACATGAGGACCACAACTTCTTTATCCATTTTTCTCTTTCCTAGGATATTTAAGGTGTAATGAAGTGGGGGTTCTTGTCAACAGAGCAGCCCTAAACTTTGGGGTGCCTGTGTCTTGCTGATTTTGAGTTTTCCCAATTTATACGCCCATGAGTGGAAGTGCCCTATTCTCTCCAAGCTGTGTTTTTCAGATGTTTCAGGACACACCGTACACTTCTCCAGAGTGGCTGTTGGCAATTTACATCCCGCCCATCAGCGTAGCAAGGCTCCCATTTCTCCATGGCCGGTCCTGCATTTCTGCTTTGGACACTTTTTTCCGCATGGCCCTTTTGCCCGCTGGGAAGCCAGACTTCTTTGGAGCGCTGATTTGCCTTTCCAGGTTGCTTGGTTGGCCAAAAAGGGCGTATGCGTTTTTTCCTGAATATATTCAGGAAAAAACGCATACGCCCTTTTTGGCCAAGGGCATCATTGTCCACGTTTTGCCGCTTTTCATGTGCTTTCAAGGCGATTCGAATCTACCTCCTGAAATCTGTTTCCTGCAATTCTGCCTTGCTTTCAAAGCCTCTTCGTTGCCTTCCCTTAATATATTTGTGGACGAGAGGTATCATTTAAAACTCTGCAGGTTTGTGAATTGCTGTGCCCCTGAGCTCCATTTCTCAACTCGCTTTTTTGGGAGGTGGCCGCAAAAGCGCAGGATTGCTTCAGGCCCTCTTCTGGTTCTGGGGGGCAGGCTGACCTTGTGCTTAATTCTTCTTCCTGATGGGAAAATAGAGTGACCTGTGCCTGTCCCAACACCTAGAGCTAGTCTCTCATTGGTTCCCCCTCTTCCCGTTCATCCTCAGGACAAATTGCAACCTGTACGGAACAGGAGGTTAAAGGTGCTGATTCTCCAAGCAGGGAGATGGCTAGTAAATCGGCTGGAATGGCGAACCCGAGCAAAGGAGATGAGAAATGAGGTGCGTTTTAGAAACCTTTCCCGATCACACGGTGTACCATCTTCTGGGTTTCTCATGCCTGTTTTCGATGTAGGAAGATGCCCTTGAACCTGGAGATTTGGGACCCATGGGATGGGTACCATGCAGTATTACTTGAAAGGGTCTGCGTTGGCTCACCCAACCTCACCGAACCTCTCAGCCCCAAGAGTGTCCACCCTTATGTCTCAATCAGCTGTGGGTCTAGATATGGTCAATCCAGGTTGCATCACAGCCCCTGAACGAATTTTGTAAGAATTTCTCTCTCTTTCACTGTCTTTGTTTCACGGGTTTTGAAAAGTAATTTATTTTTATAATGGGGTTTAGCTGCTTTTCACGGCTGTGTTTATGCCGCTTTACACGCCCTTGACTCACTTACAGAGAGATATCAATACATAGGTTTGAAGATTCTTACTAGTCAGATATATTCTTGTGCGGTGAATAGGGGGTGTTGAGTCCTGGTCACTGAAAAAGGAATAGGTCTTGTCTCTTACATATTGCGTTTATGGAACGGTATCTGAGCTAATTTGAAACCCTTGTTTTATGCATCACCCCACCTCACCTTTCCCGTTCAGCAGCCATAGTGTGTTTTCTAAATGTGTGACTCTGTTCTGTTTTGCGATTCAGTTCAAGTGTAGCGGTTTTTACATTCCCTCTCTAAGTGATATCTTAGGATAAGTGTCTTTTTCTGTGTGACTTATTTCACTTAGAATCGTCGTACCTAAATCCACTCATCGTGCTGCTACTAGCCTTATGACGTTGATTTCATGGCTGAGTGATATTCCATTGTTCATGAGGACCACAACTTCTTTATCCATTTTTCTCTTTCCTAGGATATTTAAGGTGTAATGAAGTGGGGGTTCTTGTCAACAGAGCAGCCCTAAATTTTGGGGTGCCTGTGTCTTGCTGATTTTTAGTTTTCCCAATTTATACGCCCATGAGTGGAAGTGCCCTATGCTCTCCAAGCTGTGTTTTTCAGATGTTTCAGGACACACCGTACACTTCTCCAGAGTGGCTGTTGGCAATTTACATCCCGCCCATCAGCGTAGCAAGGCTCCCATTTCTCCATGGCCGGTCCTGCATTTCTGGTTTGGACACTTTTTTCCGCATGGCCCTTTTGCCCGCTGGGAAGCGAGACTTCTTTGGAGCGCTGATTTGCCTTTCCAGGTTGCTTGGTTGGCCAAAAAGGGCGTATGCGTTTTTTCCTGAATATATTCAGGAAAAAACGCATACGCCCTTTTTGGCCAAGGGCATCATTGTCCACGTTTTGCCGCTTTTCATGTGCTTTCAAGGCGATTCGAATCTACCTCCTGAAATCTGTTTCCTGCAATTCTGCCTTGCTTTCAAAGCCTCTTCGTTGCCTTCCCTTAATATATTTGTGGACGAGAGGTATCATTTAAAACTCTGCAGGTTTGTGAATTGCAGTGCCCCTGAGCTCCATTTTTCAACTCGCTTTTTTGGGAGCTGGCCGCAAAAGCGCAGGATTGCTTCAGGCCCTCTTCTGGTTCTGAGGGGCAGGCTGAGCTTGTGCTTAATTCTTCTTCCTGATGGGAAAATAGAGTGACCTGTGCCTGTCCCAACACCTAGAGGTAGTCTCTCATTGGTTCCCCCTCTTCCCGTTCATCCTCAGGACAAATTGCAACCTGTACGGAACAGGAGGTTAAAGGTGCTGATTCTCCAAGGAGGGAGATGGCTAGTAAATCGGCTGGAATGGCGAAACCAAGCAAAGGAGATGAGAAATGAGGTGCGTTTTAGAAACCTTTCCCGATCACACGGTGTACCATCTTCTGGGTTTCTCATGCCTGTTTTCGATGTAGGAAGATGCCCTTGAACCTGGAGATTTGGGACCCATGGGATGGGTACCATGCAGTATTACTTGAAAGGGTCTGCGTTGGCTCACCCAACCTCACCGAACCTCTCAGCCCCAAGAGTGTCCACCCTTATGTCTCAATCAGCTGTGGGTCTAGATATGGTCAATCCAGTTTGCATCACAGCCCCTGAACGAATTTTGTAAGAATTTCTCTCTCTTTCACTGTCTTTGTTTCACGAGTTTTGAAAAGTAATTTATTTTTATAATGGTGTTTAGCTGCTTTTCACGGCTGTGTTTATGCTGCTTTACACGCCCTTGACTCACTTACAGAGAGATATCAATACATAGGTTTGAAGATTCTTACTAGTCAGATATATTCTTGTGCGGTGAATAGGTGGTGTTGAGTCCAGTTCACTGAAAAAGGAACAGGTCTTGTCTCTTACATATTGGGTTTGGGTTTATGGAACGGTATCTGAGCTAATTTGAAACCCTTGTTTTATACATCACCCCACCTCACATTTCCCGTTCAGCAGCCATAGTGTGTTTTCTAAACGTGTGACTCTGTTCTGTTTTGCAATTCAGTTCAAGTGTAGCGGTTTTTACATTCCCTCTCTAAGTGATATCTTAGGATAAGTGTCTTTTTCTGTGTGACTTATTTCACTTAGAATCGTCGTACCTAAATCCACTCATCGTGCTGCTACTAGCCTTATGACGTTGATTTCATGGCTGAGTGATATTCCATTGTACATGAGGACCACAACTTCTTTATCCATTTTTCTCTTTCCTAGGATATTTAAGGTGTAATGAAGTGGGGGTTCTTGTCAACAGAGCAGCCCTAAACTTTGGGGTGCCTGTGTCTTGCTGATTTTTAGTTTTCCCAATTTATACGCCCATGAGTGGAAGTGCCCTATGCTCTCCAAGCTGTGTTTTTCAGGTGTTTCATGACACACCGTACACTTCTCCAGAGTGGCTGTTGGCAATTTACATCCCGCCCATCAGCGTAGCAAGGCTCCCATTTCTCCATGGCCGGTCCTGCATTTCTGGTTTGGACACTTTTTTCCGCATGGCCCTTTTGCCCGCTGGGAAGCCAGACTTCTTTGGAGCGCTGATTTGCCTTTCCAGGTTGCTTGGTTGGCCAAAAAGGGCGTATGCGTTTTTTCCTGAATATATTCAGGAAAAAACGCATACGCCCTTTTTGGCCAAGGGCATCATTGTCCACGTTTTGCCGCTTTTCATGTGCTTTCAAGGCGATTCGAATCTACCTCCTGAAATCTGTTTCCTGCAATTCTGCCTTGCTTTCAAAGCCTCTTCGTTGCCTTCCCTTAATATATTTGTGGACGAGAGGTATCATTTAAAACTCTGCAGGTTTGTGAATTGCAGTGCCCCTGAGCTCCATTTTTCAACTCGCTTTTTTGGGAGCTGGCCGCAAAAGCGCAGGATTGCTTCAGGCCCTCTTCTGGTTCTGGGGGGCAGGCTGAGCTTGTGCTTAATTCTTCTTCCTGATGGGAAACTAGAGTGACCTGTGCCTGTCCCAACACCTAGAGCTAGTCTCTCATTGGTTCCTCCTCTTCTTGTTCATCCTCAGGACAAATTGCAACCTGTACGGAACAGGAGGTTAAAGGTGCTGATTCTCCAAGGAGGGAGATGGCTAGTAAATCGGCTGGAATGGCGAACCCGAGCAAAGGAGATGAGAAATGAGGTGCGTTTTAGAAACCTTTCCCGATCACACGGTGTACCATCTTCTGGGTTTCTCATGCCTGTTTTCGATGTAGGAAGATGCCCTTGAACCTGGAGATTTGGGACCCATGGGATGGGTACCATGCAGTATTACTTGAAAGGGTCTGCGTTGGCTCACCCAACCTCACCGAACCTCTCAGCCCCAAGAGTGTCCACCCTTATGTCTCAATCAGCTGTGGGTCTAGATATGGTCAATCCAGGTTGCATCACAGCCCCTGAACGAATTTTGTAAGAATTTCTCTCTCTCTTTCACTGTCTTTGTTTCACGGGTTTTGAAAAGTAATTTATTTTTATAATGGGGTTTAGCTTCTTTTCACGGCTGTGTTTATGCCGCTTTACACGCCCTTGACTCACTTACAGAGAGATATCAATACATAGGTTTGAAGATTCTTACTAGTCAGATATATTCTTGTGCGGTGAATAGGGGGTGTTGAGTCCTGGTCACTGAAAAAGGAATAGGTCTTGTCTCTTACATATTGGGTTTATGGAACGGTATCTGAGCTAATTTGAAACCCTTGTTTTATGCATCACCCCACCTCACCTTTCCCGTTCAGCAGCCATAGTGTGTTTTCTAAACGTGTGACTCTGTTCTGTTTTGCAATTCAGTTCAAGTGTAGCGGTTTTTACATTCCCTCTCTAAGTGATATCTTAGGATAAGTGTCTTTTTCTGTGTGACTTATTTCACTTAGAATCGTCGTACCTAAATCCACTCATCGTGCTGCTACTAGCCTTATGACGTTGATTTCATGGCTGAGTGATATTCCATTGTACATGAGGACCACAACTTCTTTATCCATTTTTCTCTTTCCTAGGATATTTAAGGTGTAATGAAGTGGGGGTTCTTGTCAACAGAGCAGCCCTAAACTTTGGGGTGCCTGTGTCTTGCTGATTTTTAGTTTTCCCAATTTATACGCCCATGAGTGGAAGTGCCCTATGCTCTCCAAGCTGTGTTTTTCAGATGTTTCAGGACACACCGTACACTTCTCCAGAGTGGCTGTTGGCAATTTACATCCCGCCCATCAGCGTAGCAAGGCTCCCATTTCTCCATGGCCGGTCCTGCATTTCTGGTTTGGACACTTTTTTCCGCATGGCCCTTTTGCCCGCTGGGAAGCGAGACTTCTTTGGAGCGCTGATTTGCCTTTCCTGGTTTCTTGGTTGGCCAAAAAGGGCGTATGCGTTTTTTCCTGAATATATTCAGGAAAAAACGCATACGCCCTTTTTGGCCAAGGGCATCATTGTCCACGTTTTGCCGCTTTCCATGTGCTTTCAAGGCGATTCGAATCTACCTCCTGAAATCTGTTTCCTGCAATTCTGCCTTGCTTTCAAAGCCTCTTCGTTGCCTTCCCTTAATATATTTGTGGACGAGAGGTATCATTTAAAACTCTGCAGGTTTGTGAATTGCAGTGCCCCTGAGCTCCATTTTTCAACTCGCTTTTTTGGGAGCTGGCCGCAAAAGCGAAGGATTGCTTCAGGCCCTCTTCTGGTTCTGAGAGGCAGGCTGAGCTTGTGCTTAATTCTTCTTCCTGATGGGAAAATAGAGTGACCTGTGCCTGTCCCAACACCTAGAGCTAGTCTCTCATTGGTTCCCCCTCTTCCCGTTCATCCTCAGGACAAATTGCAACCTGTACGGAACAGGAGGTTAAAGGTGCTGATTCTCCAAGGAGGGAGATGGCTAGTAAATCGGCTGGAATGGCGAACCCGAGCAAAGGAGATGAGAAATGAGGTGCGTTTTAGAAACCTTTCCCGATCACACGGTGTACCATCTTCTGGGTTTCTCATGCCTGTTTTCGATGTAGGAAGATGCCCTTGAACCTGGAGATTTGGGACCCATGGGATGGGTACCATGCAGTATTACTTGAAAGGGTCTGCGTTGGCTCACCCAACCTCACCGAACCTCTCAGCCCCAAGAGTGTCCACCCTTATGTCTCAATCAGCTGTGGGTCTAGATATGGTCAATCCAGTTTGCATCACAGCCCCTGAACGAATTTTGTAAGAATTTCTCTCTCTTTCACTGTCTTTGTTTCACGGGTTTTGAAAAGTAATTTATTTTTATAATGGGGTTTAGCTGCTTTTCACGGCTGTGTTTATGCCGCTTTACACTCCCTTGACTCACTTACAGAGAGATATCAATACATAGGTTTGAAGATTCTTACTAGTCAGATATATTCTTGTGCGGTGAATAGGGGGTGTTGAGTCCAGTTCACTGAAAAAGGAATAGGCCTTGTCTCTTACATATTGGGTTTATGGAACGGTATCTGAGCTAATTTGAAACCCTTGTTTTATGCATCACCCCACCTCACCTTTCCCGTTCAGCAGCCATAGTGTGTTTTCTAAACGTGTAACTCTGTTCTGTTTTGTAATTCAGTTCAAGTGTAGCGGTTTTTACATTCCCTCTCTAAGTGATATCTTAGGATAAGTGTCTTTTTCTGTGTGACTTATTTCACTTAGAATCGTCGTACCTAAATCCACTCATCGTGCTGCTACTAGCCTTATGACGTTGATTTCATGGCTGAGTGATATTCCATTGTACATGAGGACCACAACTTCTTTATCCATTTTTCTCTTTCCTAGGATATTTAAGGTGTAATGAAGTGGGGGTTCTTGTCAACAGAGCAGCCCTAAACTTTGGGGTGCCTGTGTCTTGCTGATTTTTAGTTTTCCCAATTTATACGCCCATGAGTGGAAGTGCCCTATGCTCTCCAAGCTGTGTTTTTCAGGTGTTTCATGACACACCGTACACTTCTCCAGAGTGGCTGTTGGCAATTTACATCCCGCCCATCAGCGTAGCAAGGCTCCCATTTCTCCATGGCCGGTCCTGCATTTCTGGTTTGGACACTTTTTTCCGCATGGCCCTTTTGCCCGCTGGGAAGCCAGACTTCTTTGGAGCGCTGATTTGCCTTTCCAGGTTGCTTGGTTGGCCAAAAAGGGCGTATGCGTTTTTTCCTGAATATATTCAGGAAAAAACGCATACGCCCTTTTTGGCCAAGGGCATCATTGTCCACGTTTTGCCGCTTTTCATGTGCTTTCAAGGCGATTCGAATCTACCTCCTGAAATCTGTTTCCTGCAATTCTGCCTTGCTTTCAAAGCCTCTTCGTTGCCTTCCCTTAATATATTTGTGGACGAGAGGTATCATTTAAAACTCTGCAGGTTTGTGAATTGCAGTGCCCCTGAGCTCCATTTTTCAACTCGCTTTTTTGGGAGCTGGCCGCAAAAGCGCAGGATTGCTTCAGGCCCTCTTCTGGTTCTGGGGGGCAGGCTGAGCTTGTGCTTAATTCTTCTTCCTGATGGGAAACTAGAGTGACCTGTGCCTGTCCCAACACCTAGAGCTAGTCTCTCATTGGTTCCTCCTCTTCTTGTTCATCCTCAGGACAAATTGCAACCTGTACGGAACAGGAGGTTAAAGGTGCTGATTCTCCAAGGAGGGAGATGGCTAGTAAATCGGCTGGAATGGCGAACCCGAGCAAAGGAGATGAGAAATGAGGTGCGTTTTAGAAACCTTTCCCGATCACACGGTGTACCATCTTCTGGGTTTCTCATGCCTGTTTTCGATGTAGGAAGATGCCCTTGAACCTGGAGATTTGGGACCCATGGGATGGGTACCATGCAGTATTACTTGAAAGGGTCTGCGTTGGCTCACCCAACCTCACCGAACCTCTCAGCCCCAAGAGTGTCCACCCTTATGTCTCAATCAGCTGTGGGTCTAGATATGGTCAATCCAGGTTGCATCACAGCCCCTGAACGAATTTTGTAAGAATTTCTCTCTCTCTTTCACTGTCTTTGTTTCACGGGTTTTGAAAAGTAATTTATTTTTATAATGGGGTTTAGCTTCTTTTCACGGCTGTGTTTATGCCGCTTTACACGCCCTTGACTCACTTACAGAGAGATATCAATACATAGGTTTGAAGATTCTTACTAGTCAGATATATTCTTGTGCGGTGAATAGGGGGTGTTGAGTCCTGGTCACTGAAAAAGGAATAGGTCTTGTCTCTTACATATTGGGTTTATGGAACGGTATCTGAGCTAATTTGAAACCCTTGTTTTATGCATCACCCCACCTCACCTTTCCCGTTCAGCAGCCATAGTGTGTTTTCTAAACGTGTGACTCTGTTCTGTTTTGCAATTCAGTTCAAGTGTAGCGGTTTTTACATTCCCTCTCTAAGTGATATCTTAGGATAAGTGTCTTTTTCTGTGTGACTTATTTCACTTAGAATCGTCGTACCTAAATCCACTCATCGTGCTGCTACTAGCCTTATGACGTTGATTTCATGGCTGAGTGATATTCCATTGTACATGAGGACCACAACTTCTTTATCCATTTTTCTCTTTCCTAGGATATTTAAGGTGTAATGAAGTGGGGGTTCTTGTCAACAGAGCAGCCCTAAACTTTGGGGTGCCTGTGTCTTGCTGATTTTTAGTTTTCCCAATTTATACGCCCATGAGTGGAAGTGCCCTATGCTCTCCAAGCTGTGTTTTTCAGATGTTTCAGGACACACCGTACACTTCTCCAGAGTGGCTGTTGGCAATTTACATCCCGCCCATCAGCGTAGCAAGGCTCCCATTTCTCCATGGCCGGTCCTGCATTTCTGGTTTGGACACTTTTTTCCGCATGGCCCTTTTGCCCGCTGGGAAGCGAGACTTCTTTGGAGCGCTGATTTGCCTTTCCAGGTTGCTTGGTTGGCCAAAAAGGGCGTATGCGTTTTTTCCTGAATATATTCAGGAAAAAACGCATACGCCCTTTTTGGCCAAGGGCATCATTGTCCACGTTTTGCCGCTTTCCATGTGCTTTCAAGGCGATTCGAATCTACCTCCTGAAATCTGTTTCCTGCAATTCTGCCTTGCTTTCAAAGCCTCTTCGTTGCCTTCCCTTAATATATTTGTGGACGAGAGGTATCATTTAAAACTCTGCAGGTTTGTGAATTGCAGTGCCCCTGAGCTCCATTTTTCAACTCGCTTTTTTGGGAGCTGGCCGCAAAAGCGAAGGATTGCTTCAGGCCCTCTTCTGGTTCTGAGAGGCAGGCTGAGCTTGTGCTTAATTCTTCTTCCTGATGGGAAAATAGAGTGACCTGTGCCTGTCCCAACACCTAGAGCTAGTCTCTCATTGGTTCCCCCTCTTCCCGTTCATCCTCAGGACAAATTGCAACCTGTACGGAACAGGAGGTTAAAGGTGCTGATTCTCCAAGGAGGGAGATGGCTAGTAAATCGGCTGGAATGGCGAACCCGAGCAAAGGAGATGAGAAATGAGGTGCGTTTTAGAAACCTTTCCCGATCACACGGTGTACCATCTTCTGGGTTTCTCATGCCTGTTTTCGATGTAGGAAGATGCCCTTGAACCTGGAGATTTGGGACCCATGGGATGGGTACCATGCAGTATTACTTGAAAGGGTCTGCGTTGGCTCACCCAACCTCACCGAACCTCTCAGCCCCAAGAGTGTCCACCCTTATGTCTCAATCAGCTGTGGGTCTAGATATGGTCAATCCAGTTTGCATCACAGCCCCTGAACGAATTTTGTAAGAATTTCTCTCTCTTTCACTGTCTTTGTTTCACGGGTTTTGAAAAGTAATTTATTTTTATAATGGGGTTTAGCTGCTTTTCACGGCTGTGTTTATGCCGCTTTACACTCCCTTGACTCACTTACAGAGAGATATCAATACATAGGTTTGAAGATTCTTACTAGTCAGATATATTCTTGTGCGGTGAATAGGGGGTGTTGAGTCCAGTTCACTGAAAAAGGAATAGGCCTTGTCTCTTACATATTGGGTTTATGGAACGGTATCTGAGCTAATTTGAAACCCTTGTTTTATGCATCACCCCACCTCACCTTTCCCGTTCAGCAGCCATAGTGTGTTTTCTAAACGTGTAACTCTGTTCTGTTTTGTAATTCAGTTCAAGTGTAGCGGTTTTTACATTCCCTCTCTAAGTGATATCTTAGGATAAGTGTCTTTTTCTGTGTGACTTATTTCACTTAGAATCGTCGTACCTAAATCCACTCATCGTGCTGCTACTAGCCTTATGACGTTGATTTCATGGCTGAGTGATATTCCATTGTACATGAGGACCACAACTTCTTTATCCATTTTTCTCTTTCCTAGGATATTTAAGGTGTAATGAAGTGGGGGTTCTTGTCAACAGAGCAGCCCTAAACTTTGGGGTGCCTGTGTCTTGCTGATTTTTAGTTTTCCCAATTTATACGCCCATGAGTGGAAGTGCCCTATGCTCTCCAAGCTGTGTTTTTCAGGTGTTTCATGACACACCGTACACTTCTCCAGAGTGGCTGTTGGCAATTTACATCCCGCCCATCAGCGTAGCAAGGCTCCCATTTCTCCATGGCCGGTCCTGCATTTCTGGTTTGGACACTTTTTTCCGCATGGCCCTTTTGCCCGCTGGGAAGCCAGACTTCTTTGGAGCGCTGATTTGCCTTTCCAGGTTGCTTGGTTGGCCAAAAAGGGCGTATGTGTTTTTTCCTGAATATATTCAGGAAAAAACGCATACGCCCTTTTTGGCCAAGGGCATCATTGTCCACGTTTTGCCGCTTTTCATGTGCTTTCAAGGCGATTCGAATCTACCTCCTGAAATCTGTTTCCTGCAATTCTGCCTTGCTTTCAAAGCCTCTTCGTTGCCTTCCCTTAATATATTTGCGGACGAGAGGTATCATTTAAAACTCTGCAGGTTTGTGAATTGCAGTGCCCCTGAGCTCCATTTTTCAACTCGCTTTTTTGGGAGCTGGCCGCAAAAGCGCAGGATTGCTTCAGGCCCTCTTCTGGTTCTGGGGGGCAGGCTGAGCTTGTGCTTAATTCTTCTTCCTGATGGGAAACTAGAGTGACCTGTGCCTGTCCCAACACCTAGAGCTAGTCTCTCATTGGTTCCTCCTCTTCTTGTTCATCCTCAGGACAAATTGCAACCTGTACGGAACAGGAGGTTAAAGGTGCTGATTCTCCAAGGAGGGAGATGGCTAGTAAATCGGCTGGAATGGCGAACCCGAGCAAAGGAGATGAGAAATGAGGTGCGTTTTAGAAACCTTTCCCGATCACACGGTGTACCATCTTCTGGGTTTCTCATGCCTGTTTTCGATGTAGGAAGATGCCCTTGAACCTGGAGATTTGGGACCCATGGGATGGGTACCATGCAGTATTACTTGAAAGGGTCTGCGTTGGCTCACCCAACCTCACCGAACCTCTCAGCCCCAAGAGTGTCCACCCTTATGTCTCAATCAGCTGTGGGTCTAGATATGGTCAATCCAGGTTGCATCACAGCCCCTGAACGAATTTTGTAAGAATTTCTCTCTCTCTTTCACTGTCTTTGTTTCACGGGTTTTGAAAAGTAATTTATTTTTATAATGGGGTTTAGCTTCTTTTCACGGCTGTGTTTATGCCGCTTTACACGCCCTTGACTCACTTACAGAGAGATATCAATACATAGGTTTGAAGATTCTTACTAGTCAGATATATTCTTGTGCGGTGAATAGGGGGTGTTGAGTCCTGGTCACTGAAAAAGGAATAGGTCTTGTCTCTTACATATTGGGTTTATGGAACGGTATCTGAGCTAATTTGAAACCCTTGTTTTATGCATCACCCCACCTCACCTTTCCCGTTCAGCAGCCATAGTGTGTTTTCTAAACGTGTGACTCTGTTCTGTTTTGCAATTCAGTTCAAGTGTAGCGGTTTTTACATTCCCTCTCTAAGTGATATCTTAGGATAAGTGTCTTTTTCTGTGTGACTTATTTCACTTAGAATCGTCGTACCTAAATCCACTCATCGTGCTGCTACTAGCCTTATGACGTTGATTTCATGGCTGAGTGATATTCCATTGTACATGAGGACCACAACTTCTTTATCCATTTTTCTCTTTCCTAGGATATTTAAGGTGTAATGAAGTGGGGGTTCTTGTCAACAGAGCAGCCCTAAACTTTGGGGTGCCTGTGTCTTGCTGATTTTTAGTTTTCCCAATTTATACGCCCATGAGTGGAAGTGCCCTATGCTCTCCAAGCTGTGTTTTTCAGATGTTTCAGGACACACCGTACACTTCTCCAGAGTGGCTGTTGGCAATTTACATCCCGCCCATCAGCGTAGCAAGGCTCCCATTTCTCCATGGCCGGTCCTGCATTTCTGGTTTGGACACTTTTTTCCGCATGGCCCTTTTGCCCGCTGGGAAGCGAGACTTCTTTGGAGCGCTGATTTGCCTTTCCAGGTTGCTTGGTTGGCCAAAAAGGGCGTATGCGTTTTTTCCTGAATATATTCAGGAAAAAACGCATACGCCCTTTTTGGCCAAGGGCATCATTGTCCACGTTTTGCCGCTTTCCATGTGCTTTCAAGGCGATTCGAATCTACCTCCTGAAATCTGTTTCCTGCAATTCTGCCTTGCTTTCAAAGCCTCTTCGTTGCCTTCCCTTAATATATTTGTGGACGAGAGGTATCATTTAAAACTCTGCAGGTTTGTGAATTGCAGTGCCCCTGAGCTCCATTTTTCAACTCGCTTTTTTGGGAGCTGGCCGCAAAAGCGAAGGATTGCTTCAGGCCCTCTTCTGGTTCTGAGAGGCAGGCTGAGCTTGTGCTTAATTCTTCTTCCTGATGGGAAAATAGAGTGACCTGTGCCTGTCCCAACACCTAGAGCTAGTCTCTCATTGGTTCCCCCTCTTCCCGTTCATCCTCAGGACAAATTGCAACCTGTACGGAACAGGAGGTTAAAGGTGCTGATTCTCCAAGGAGGGAGATGGCTAGTAAATCGGCTGGAATGGCGAACCCGAGCAAAGGAGATGAGAAATGAGGTGCGTTTTAGAAACCTTTCCCGATCACACGGTGTACCATCTTCTGGGTTTCTCATGCCTGTTTTCGATGTAGGAAGATGCCCTTGAACCTGGAGATTTGGGACCCATGGGATGGGTACCATGCAGTATTACTTGAAAGGGTCTGCGTTGCCTCACCCAACCTCACCGAACCTCTCAGCCCCAAGAGTGTCCACCCTTATGTCTCAATCAGCTGTGGGTCTAGATATGGTCAATCCAGTTTGCATCACAGCCCCTGAACGAATTTTGTAAGAATTTCTCTCTCTTTCACTGTCTTTGTTTCACGGGTTTTGAAAAGTAATTTATTTTTATAATGGGGTTTAGCTGCTTTTCACGGCTGTGTTTATGCCGCTTTACACTCCCTTGACTCACTTACAGAGAGATATCAATACATAGGTTTGAAGATTCTTACTAGTCAGATATATTCTTGTGCGGTGAATAGGGGGTGTTGAGTCCAGTTCACTGAAAAAGGAATAGGCCTTGTCTCTTACATATTGGGTTTATGGAACGGTATCTGAGCTAATTTGAAACCCTTGTTTTATGCATCACCCCACCTCACCTTTCCCGTTCAGCAGCCATAGTGTGTTTTCTAAACGTGTAACTCTGTTCTGTTTTGTAATTCAGTTCAAGTGTAGCGGTTTTTACATTCCCTCTCTAAGTGATATCTTAGGATAAGTGTCTTTTTCTGTGTGACTTATTTCACTTAGAATCGTCGTACCTAAATCCACTCATCGTGCTGCTACTAGCCTTATGACGTTGATTTCATGGCTGAGTGATATTCCATTGTACATGAGGACCACAACTTCTTTATCCATTTTTCTCTTTCCTAGGATATTTAAGGTGTAATGAAGTGGGGGTTCTTGTCAACAGAGCAGCCCTAAACTTTGGGGTGCCTGTGTCTTGCTGATTTTTAGTTTTCCCAATTTATACGCCCATGAGTGGAAGTGCCCTATGCTCTCCAAGCTGTGTTTTTCAGGTGTTTCATGACACACCGTACACTTCTCCAGAGTGGCTGTTGGCAATTTACATCCCGCCCATCAGCGTAGCAAGGCTCCCATTTCTCCATGGCCGGTCCTGCATTTCTGGTTTGGACACTTTTTTCCGCATGGCCCTTTTGCCCGCTGGGAAGCCAGACTTCTTTGGAGCGCTGATTTGCCTTTCCAGGTTGCTTGGTTGGCCAAAAAGGGCGTATGCGTTTTTTCCTGAATATATTCAGGAAAAAACGCATACGCCCTTTTTGGCCAAGGGCATCATTGTCCACGTTTTGCCGCTTTTCATGTGCTTTCAAGGCGATTCGAATCTACCTCCTGAAATCTGTTTCCTGCAATTCTGCCTTGCTTTCAAAGCCTCTTCGTTGCCTTCCCTTAATATATTTGTGGACGAGAGGTATCATTTAAAACTCTGCAGGTTTGTGAATTGCAGTGCCCCTGAGCTCCATTTTTCAACTCGCTTTTTTGGGAGCTGGCCGCAAAAGCGCAGGATTGCTTCAGGCCCTCTTCTGGTTCTGGGGGGCAGGCTGAGCTTGTGCTTAATTCTTCTTCCTGATGGGAAACTAGAGTGACCTGTGCCTGTCCCAACACCTAGAGCTAGTCTCTCATTGGTTCCTCCTCTTCTTGTTCATCCTCAGGACAAATTGCAACCTGTACGGAACAGGAGGTTAAAGGTGCTGATTCTCCAAGGAGGGAGATGGCTAGTAAATCGGCTGGAATGGCGAACCCGAGCAAAGGAGATGAGAAATGAGGTGCGTTTTAGAAACCTTTCCCGATCACACGGTGTACCATCTTCTGGGTTTCTCATGCCTGTTTTCGATGTAGGAAGATGCCCTTGAACCTGGAGATTTGGGACCCATGGGATGGGTACCATGCAGTATTACTTGAAAGGGTCTGCGTTGGCTCACCCAACCTCACCGAACCTCTCAGCCCCAAGAGTGTCCACCCTTATGTCTCAATCAGCTGTGGGTCTAGATATGGTCAATCCAGGTTGCATCACAGCCC
This sequence comes from Balaenoptera acutorostrata, assembly GCF_949987535.1. Taxonomy (NCBI): domain Eukaryota; kingdom Metazoa; phylum Chordata; class Mammalia; order Artiodactyla; family Balaenopteridae; genus Balaenoptera; species Balaenoptera acutorostrata. The sequence continues at coordinate 1,059,579 of NW_026646121.1, forward strand.
CTGAACGAATTTTGTAAGAATTTCTCTCTCTCTTTCACTGTCTTTGTTTCACGGGTTTTGAAAAGTAATTTATTTTTATAATGGGGTTTAGCTTCTTTTCACGGCTGTGTTTATGCCGCTTTACACGCCCTTGACTCACTTACAGAGAGATATCAATACATAGGTTTGAAGATTCTTACTAGTCAGATATATTCTTGTGCGGTGAATAGGGGGTGTTGAGTCCTGGTCACTGAAAAAGGAATAGGTCTTGTCTCTTACATATTGGGTTTATGGAACGGTATCTGAGCTAATTTGAAACCCTTGTTTTATGCATCACCCCACCTCACCTTTCCCGTTCAGCAGCCATAGTGTGTTTTCTAAACGTGTGACTCTGTTCTGTTTTGCAATTCAGTTCAAGTGTAGCGGTTTTTACATTCCCTCTCTAAGTGATATCTTAGGATAAGTGTCTTTTTCTGTGTGACTTATTTCACTTAGAATCGTCGTACCTAAATCCACTCATCGTGCTGCTACTAGCCTTATGACGTTGATTTCATGGCTGAGTGATATTCCATTGTACATGAGGACCACAACTTCTTTATCCATTTTTCTCTTTCCTAGGATATTTAAGGTGTAATGAAGTGGGGGTTCTTGTCAACAGAGCAGCCCTAAACTTTGGGGTGCCTGTGTCTTGCTGATTTTTAGTTTTCCCAATTTATACGCCCATGAGTGGAAGTGCCCTATGCTCTCCAAGCTGTGTTTTTCAGATGTTTCAGGACACACCGTACACTTCTCCAGAGTGGCTGTTGGCAATTTACATCCCGCCCATCAGCGTAGCAAGGCTCCCATTTCTCCATGGCCGGTCCTGCATTTCTGGTTTGGACACTTTTTTCCGCATGGCCCTTTTGCCCGCTGGGAAGCGAGACTTCTTTGGAGCGCTGATTTGCCTTTCCAGGTTGCTTGGTTGGCCAAAAAGGGCGTATGCGTTTTTTCCTGAATATATTCAGGAAAAAACGCATACGCCCTTTTTGGCCAAGGGCATCATTGTCCACGTTTTGCCGCTTTCCATGTGCTTTCAAGGCGATTCGAATCTACCTCCTGAAATCTGTTTCCTGCAATTCTGCCTTGCTTTCAAAGCCTCTTCGTTGCCTTCCCTTAATATATTTGTGGACGAGAGGTATCATTTAAAACTCTGCAGGTTTGTGAATTGCAGTGCCCCTGAGCTCCATTTTTCAACTCGCTTTTTTGGGAGCTGGCCGCAAAAGCGAAGGATTGCTTCAGGCCCTCTTCTGGTTCTGAGAGGCAGGCTGAGCTTGTGCTTAATTCTTCTTCCTGATGGGAAAATAGAGTGACCTGTGCCTGTCCCAACACCTAGAGCTAGTCTCTCATTGGTTCCCCCTCTTCCCGTTCATCCTCAGGACAAATTGCAACCTGTACGGAACAGGAGGTTAAAGGTGCTGATTCTCCAAGGAGGGAGATGGCTAGTAAATCGGCTGGAATGGCGAACCCGAGCAAAGGAGATGAGAAATGAGGTGCGTTTTAGAAACCTTTCCCGATCACACGGTGTACCATCTTCTGGGTTTCTC